>NC_081407.1:376396876-376696876 GCF_030272615.1 Cryptomeria japonica | reverse complement strand
CCCATTGATACATGTCATATGTAGTCACTGGGCCACTTATGCTTTTTCACATTTGGGGCATTCACCATGTGATCCTTCCATCTATTATTTGTTATTGCATGTAATTTAGAGATGAATCTTGTATATCCATTATTCAATATCACTATTCTACCCAGAAAGAGATTGAGGCTTTGAACATTGATGTCTCTTTCTTCTTGCATATAAGAAAGGATCAATGGAACCATTTGATTAAACTCACTCTTCTAATCAGCAAAATCCTTGATTAGTTTATCCTGATAAACAATCGGTGGAATGGTCCAATTCTTAAATGTATGGAATGATTCAATCTTAGCCTTCACCCTGGGTTCTTCTACAAAAACATACTTGATCTCTTGAATAACAACTTTAAATCATTTTTTCAGTTACTTTGATGGTAGGAGGGGCATTTGGATCTCTTTGCAATACTCTACATAAGGTGATAAAAGTATGGTGCACTGACTTCCACCCTTTGAATGATACTTCCAACACTATCTTGATCTCCTTAAATACTTCCAATGATTTTAATAATGATTCATAACCTTTGTGCACATTTTCTAACTTGTTTATGATATATTTTACCCTATGTGTCAACACCTTTTCAAATACAAAAAGAATTTGTTGTGACATTTTTTGTTTGACATCTTCATTCATTCTCTTTAATTATTCAATTCTTTTTCATAATTCATTTTCTCTTCAACCCACCTTTTACTATTAGTAGTGTCATTGGTTGGCTCTGGTAGTACATGCTTATGAAGGACAAGTGCCTTAATTTGACTTCCCTCTCCACCTTTTAGTTGATCTTTCAATCGAACATTCTCAATATATAGCTTATTAATCTCCCTATTCATATCAACTTGAATCTTTTCATCCCTAGTGAACATCATAGAGTCCATTGTCATGGTTGCAGCCTCCATGGGAGAGGTATCTTTGAGTGTCTTTAGTATTGCAATCCCTTTGGTTTCTTTTACTATGTCAACCAACTTTGGCTTATCAATTCTTTTGAATCTTACCCATGTGGCCAAAGTCTCTATCTGAGGATTATGCCTTGTTCCACTTACCCCTTGTTCTGACTGAAACTCTATTAGACAATTCAAATAACCTGAAGACAATTGAGATGGGGGGTGAATCAGTTTTCACAGATTACTAGAACCATTAGCAATTTAAACTTTAATACCGGAACCCAAAACATTAATATCGAAATAGAAGTTAAACCAATTAAGCATAAACAATAATCACAGAATAAATACTATCCACATGACACCAAGATTTGTACATGGAAAACTGGGTAAAGGGAAAAACCATGGTGGGAAGCCTACCCATAGTCAAATATTACTTTTGTAGTAAGTATGTGAATTACAATTGAGGGGTCCGCACTTACAGGAAGGCCAACATCCTAGAGCACACTGCTCATCACAAAAGGAGTCTCATTGACTATGTACAGAAATCCAGACTACAATCCAGAGAAGTGTTGAACTACAAAAGATGGCATCTCCTATGCCTGAGTATGGTTTCGGTTAATCTCAATACCAAAGGACTAAATCCTCTTACATAAACTCAATTCGATCTCCAATGATCGACCAACTCCTCTACTTGAATGATATTACATTATTCGCACATTACATTCCTTGACCATGACCTCTAACATAACCATGATGATCTACAATAAGATCTTACATCTATATATACAAACCCTTGACCATAAACAATCAATTCGGCCACCAGATAATAAATCAATTACATAATTACAAACCATATCGATCTAAGACCAAACAAATAATATCCAACACATAATACATCTCGAAAATACATCGAGAGGTCCAATCCACACATTATATTAAAGCTGGTCCATAACTTAGATCAACCAGGACCCAATATAGGTCCACATGCTTCAACAATGATCTCCATCCACCAAGTCTTGAACATGATTACCAATAGCATCCTATAACTCTACTAGAAGCTGCACCAACACCACTTATGCAATTCATCAAAGATCTTCATCAAAAACTCTACTAGTGAAACCCTCATCGAAACTAGAAACCAAGCTTCTAAGAAAGCAGGATAGCATTTGATCAACTGACCAAAACCAACTGACCAAATATGAGCATGAATATCATGAAAAATCCAATTCCATCAACAAACTATACCAGAGCCTACTGGATCATGTCAGATCCAAATCAACCAAAAGCCACTCAACCTATCAGGATAAGAAGGGTGTCGGTAAAGCATCCAAACAGCTAGTGTTGGCATCAATGACAAAACATCAATGCAACACATAATCAATTCCACCAAATGGCCAACAATCTCCCCCTTTGGCATTGATGGCAACACTAGATGTGAAAAATATCTAAGTACCAAGAAATGTCAAACAAGTCTCCCCCAATGGAAGACAACAAACAATCTCCCACATACAACTCTGAATGTCAATATCTCTTCCTTTACTTTTTTTATTCATATCTCTCCCCCTTTGACCTTTTCTTTTTCTTCCTTTGTCTTTTTCACATTAATACCTCTCCCCCTTTGACATCAATGTTAAAAATCTGACAAAAATATCAAAGCAAGAACATAAACCACTAAATCACAAAGTTGATTACTCCCCCTAAGTAGTAGCATCCCACATCAGTGCCAGAATGAATATCATCTCTGATAATGCATGTCGGACTGATGCCAAACCACATCAATCAAGTCTCTACCGTAGGGGCAAAAACTCCCAATCTTTCTCTCAAGTACTCAAATGATTCCTTGGGCAAAGGTTTAGTGAAGATATCTGCAATCTTGTCTTTAGTGTTCACATAAACCAGTATAACTTCATTTTCTTCCACCTTTTCCTTCAAAAAGTTATACTTGATAGATATGTGCTTTGGTTTAGAATGAAATACTGGATTCTTTGATATATCAATAGTAGTAGAGTTATCATAGTGAATAACTACTGGTGCTTCACAATCCACCTTTATATCCTTCAACATTTGCTTCATCCATAAAACTTGTGTACAATTAGTAGCAGCAACAACATACTCACCTTCAGTAGAAGATAAAGAAGTACATGACTATTTATTGCTGATCCATGAAATCAACTTCTTTCCAACAAAGAAAGCTCCACCAGAAGTTCTTTTCTGGTCATCAACATCTCCAGCCCAATTAGCATTTGTATATGCACATAAAGTAAATTTATCATCCTTAGGGTACCACAATCCATATTATGATGTACCTTGCAAGTATCTAAAAATCCTTCTCACCACCATCTCATGATTTTCTCTAGGATCACTTTGAAATCTTGAAACAATATAAACAACATTCATAATTTCAGGCCTAGTCTGAGTCAGATAAAGCAAACCTCCAATCATAGATTTGTATCTTGTAGGATCTACCAGTGCAAAATTATCTTTTCTTATCAATTTCTCACTTGTAATCATAGGAATACTTATCGGTTTAGAATCTCCCATACCAAATTTCTTCAACAATTCCTTAGCATATTTAGTTTGATAGATGAAAATATCTTTGTCAGTCTGAGTAATCTGCAAACCTAAGAGAAATTTCATCTCACCAATCATAGACATCTCAAATTCTTTCTCTATATTCTTAGAAAATTCTATGCATAAATTAATAATGTCATCAACAGATACTCTAATAATCAGTATATCATCATCAATGATCTTATAATATAAATTACTATCAGCACCACCCTTAGTAAAATCAAGCTTCAAAAGATATTTATCCAACCTTGCATACCAAGCTCTAGGTGCTTGTTTTAATCCATATAAAGTTTCGCTTAACTTGCAAACCATATCTGTATCATTTGATAGTGAAAAACCACTAGATTTCTCAATATAAACTTCCTCATCAAGATCCCCATTCAAAAATGAACATTTAACATCCATCTGATAAACCTTGTAGTTTTTATAAGTAACATAGGCAAGAAATAATCTTACAACTTCAATCCTAGCTACAAGTGCAAAAGTCTCTCCATAACCAATTCCTTCCTTCTGAGAATATCATTTACAAACTAATCTATCCTTATTCCTTATAACTTGACCATCTTCATTCAATTTATTCTTAAAAACCCATTTAGTTCCAATAACATTTCTATTTTTTAGACCGGGGAACCAAGGTCCATGTGTTATTTTTCTCAATCTGATCTAATTCTTCTTCCATAGCTTTCAACCAATATTCATCTTTACATGCCTCAATTACTGATAGAAATTCAACTTGTGAAATTAAACATACCTCATTAGTTGCTAGTCTTCTTCTTGTCATCACTCCATTGCTCTTATCCCTAATGAATTGATCTTCTGAATGATTCAATCTCACATACCTAGGAGTCTTCTGAATTATTGTTCCTCTTCCTTGTTCTTCAATTACTGTAGAATTCTCTAATACTGCTGGAGTAACTAGTTCAACACTCTATTCCAGGAAAGGTTCTACCGATTCAAATATAATTATTTCCATTGCTGGTTCATTTTCATAAACTCTGATTTGAGTTTTGTTCAACTCATCTACTTTGACATTATCACTCTCTATAATTCTATGCAATCTCTTGTTATAACATCTATATTCTATTCTTTCATTAGAATACTCGAGAAATATGTCTTCATCACATCTAGGATTAAATTTTCCAATGATATAATCTCTTTTGATATAATATTTACTACCAAAAATTTTGAATTACTTAACTGTAGGTGTATTGCCAAACCATAATTCATAAGGTGTCTTACCGGTTTCTCCTTTGATATGTATAAACTATTGTGCTCACTTCTTCTCTCCAGTAGATATGAGGTAGACTAGCTTCCATCATCATTATTCTAGCAACATCCAAGATATTTTTGTTCTTCCTTTCCACAACTCCATTCTGTTGAGGTGTCCGAGAAGCAAAAAATTGTCTTCTTATACCATGCTTCTCACAAAAGTTATTAAACTCACCAGATGTGAATTCTCCACCATGATTTGACCTCAAACATTTAATCTCCAATCCTGTCTCAGTTTCCACTTTAGCCTTAAATATTTTAAACTTTTCAAACGATTCAATTTTTTTTTTAGAAAAGTAACCCACATCATTCTAGAATAATCATCAATGATTAGCATGAAATATCTATCACCTTGAAAACTTTTAACTTTAGCAAGGCCACACAAATCAGTATGAATAAGATCAAGAACATCATTTGATTTATCTTGTATACTCCTAAAAGAGGTTCTAACCTGTTTACCCATTTAACATTATTTACATGCCAAATTATAGGGCTTCATAATCTTAGGTATATCCCTAACTACCTTAATTGAACTGATCTTCACAATGCAATCAAAATTCACATGACACGGCCTTTTATGACATAGCCAACTCTCATCAATCTGTGTAATCAAACATGTTTTCTTACCAAAGTTCAAATGACATATATTACCTTTTGTTTGTGTATCAATTTCAATCTCCAAACTAGATCTGTTAATGATTTTGCATTTTCCATCCTTGAACTGTAATTGAAATCCCTTATCTACCAATTGTCCTACACTCAAAAGATTATGCCTTAAACCTTAAACATAATAAACATTATCAGTATTTTTCTTACCATCCAATGATATAGTTCCTTTTCCTTTGATCATACATGATTTGTCATCTCCAAATCTAACTAGACTTCCATCAAATTCTTGCAAAGACAAAAACTTCCCTTTATCTCTAGTCATATGATGTGAACAACCACTATCAATTACCCATTCATCCTTGTCTTCAATTTTTGCATCAAGTGCCTTCTCTTCAGCTACATTCTTTTTCAGTGTCGGATCATCTTCTTTGATAGCCAGGAACACCCATTCCTTCCCATTGTCAGAACCACTAGCAGAGTCTTTTGTCGATCCATCATCAGAATCAATAACGCCTTCCTCATCCGCTATGTAGCATGATTTGTCTATGTTTTTATTGTACTTATATTTGTTCTAATATCTAGGGTTAGGATTAAATGATCTTCTAACTCTTTCTTCAAATTTTGAATTCGTTTCAGTACATCTAGATGCAAAATTACCAATCTTATTACATGCAAAACATTTAAAAGGTTATTTTCCCTCATACTTACTTCCTACTAGTCCTTTAGGTAATCTTCTAGAAAATAGTGCTTCAAGTTTCTCAAACTCATCATCTTCTCTCTTCATATCTTCTAATTCCTTTGCATACAAAGCTTTTCAATCTTTCTTACCAGTTGTAGATGTAGATGCATGAAAGGAAGGTTCAAACTTCACAGCTCCAAAAGGTACAAATTATTCTAGCTCAAAAGCAGATAGTTTCCCAACCAAAGTATCTTTGTTCACAGATGTATTAGCCATTGTTCTCAACTCATTAATATAAGTAGCCTTCATTTTGTAAGCCGGTGGTAGGGCTCTCGGGACTTTAGAGACAATTTATGTTACTACTTATCAGATTTCCATTAGTTTTATGTCAAAGTTATACTATATACTCTAGTCGGTATACATAGAGAAGTCGGTATGCACAATCTAGTCGGTTACACAAGAAAGCAATCATAGAACATAGTATACACTGAGCTGCCTGCCGAGTATCTTTTCATGTCTACCGAGCATCAAAGATGACACACCAAGTTGATATACACCAAGTGAAACGTGTTACCAAATTCATTGAACCCGAACATGCATATGAAAATGTGTTACAAGATCGAGGCACATCTAACCGTTATCACATTGGAAATTTCACTAGAAGATTGTGTATGATTTTGAGATCAACCTAACCAATGAAATATTTTGTATAGTTATTCATTCGAGGAATCGTGTTTGTAAGATCGAAGCAATGAATTGGATCACCATCTTAAGAGATCTATTTATACAGCATGAGTTAAGAGTTAAAGGTGTGTGCATGAGTGTAAGGAGACTGTTACAGAGACACAAAGGTCACCGAGAAGGTTTTCAGAGAATAGTCAAAGAAAAGAGTAAACAGAAGGGTTTACCGAGTTACTATATGGGTTACCGAGGTATGCTATAAGAAAGGTTATCTATTCTGAGCACATAAAATCTACTTTAACATTTCAGATGTAAAGTTGCAAATATTTGTAATGATTTTATTGTAATATTGTGAAGTTGAAAGAGAAACCTCTAACAGGGTAAAAGACTCTAATCAAGTCTATAAATTGTAAAGCCTCTAACCAGGTGCAACATTTAGATTAAGTGTTGTAAAATCCTTTAGCAAGGTAGATCTAACAGATCTTGTTACTCCTAACAGGGTAAGCTATCAAAAATAGCTAATATGTAGCTCTAACCGAGCACTCTTTATTATCGCAGTAGTGAAGTTGTGGGTGCCATCCCCATCACAGTTGTTCTCTCTAACCAAGAGTTTCTGTATAACCAAAATATATGTGTTATGGAGTGAATCATGTATGATTGTTATCTATTTGTTTTAGCTTTATTTTATGTTACTACACTATTCTGTTTATGCATAATAGTAAAGTTATTATTCAAGAAAACTTTTGGAGAATTGATTCACCCCTCCCCTCTTAGTATATTTGCTTTCCATATTGGGCCTAACAATTAGTATCAGAGCTTGAATCTTGGAAAAGGGTTTAACTACCTAAAGAGAAAGATCTTATCAATGGAAGGCTACAAACAATCTCGAAGGATTGTGTATTTGCAAGAATAGCTGGATCATGCTAATCAAGTGATTGTAGACATGCAAAGGCAAATGCAAAAATCTCTGAAAGTGAGAAGAAGATTATCTGATGATTTGTAGGACTCTCAAGAGTTAGTGGAACAAATTGAGACATCATCTGAGAATAGTATATCTGAAGAAACTAAAGAAATGATTGGAGTATTGAAAGAAAAGAACAAAGCACTGGCTGATCAATTGAAAGCAATGAAAAGAGAACATGAACATTTCAGCACACAAATGACTGAAAATCTAGATGCAATAAGAATAGCTGAGGATAAAACAAGAGATCTACAAAGAGAGAAACAACAACTTGAAGTCTTAGTATCTAATAAAAATGATGAAATCATAAGGTTGACTAGGATTCAACAAATATGACAGATCAACTAGGTTATGCACATCATGAAGCAATTTTGAAGAATGATGAAAATCAAGCATTGAAACTTGAAGTATCAAAGTTGACCGATGAGCTTGAAACAGAGAAGAAATCCAAAGAAACACTGAAGAAGAGTTATGAAGCATCAAAGATGTTGGATGAGCAACTAAATACAAGAAGACCCAACAAAGATGCAGGACTCAGTTACAAAGGAAAAGACTCTACTGAGAAAGGAATTCATACTACCAAGAGAGGAGAATCATCTAAGCAAGCTAGAAATAGGAATAATATCAAAAGAAAGAAGCCTATTTGCAACTACTATGGAAATCAAGGTCACACTGCCAACATATGCCAAATCAGAAAAGGTAAGCAACCGAATGTCACTAAGTCCAATGGTTATTGTTACAATTGCAATAAATATGGTCACACATCTAATCAATGTACGACAAAGTCTGTTAACAATTATTAGAAGGGTTTTGCAATAGATATGGACATAGTCCCAAAAAGTGTTGGATTAAGCAAAAGAACTATATGTGGTATGCACATCGAGAAAATGCTAGAGGTTATCGAACTCACACAAATCCTTACCGACAGTATTCTGTAGTGCCATGGTATTACAATACAAGGATATGGTGTGAATGTTGTGGAAGATATGGATATATAAGTACCAACTATTTTATAAGGTTTGGAATGAACAACTGAAGATCATGGAGAAATCCTAGTATGGCATGTTTTCATTGTCACAAAGTTGGACACTTGGCTGGAGATTGCAGAGATCAACCTAGAGGAGACACTGAAGAAATAAAAGGCAAATTATAGATGATTTGGAAACAGAAGGAAATTGTGTGAAATGAAGAAAGCACCTTACCTACTGAGTAAGGTGCACCTAGTCCAAATTAATCACTAAAGGTATTAAGGGACTGCATTCTTTGAAGGTTAAAATCATAACAGTTCCTATTCTATTATGTACTAAATTCAAAATCTGCATAGTTAAGATGCATTAGTAAGTTTGAAATTCTATCAAAAGTACTTTACAGGAAACCTACCAAGTCGATGAATATAAGAAGTTGGTCAAGTTGGTAAATGAAGGAAATTTGGTTACTCGGTTAAAACAAAAAAGAGAGTAAATCGGTTAAAGGTGAACTGAGTGCATTTAATGTTTTTGACCTAACCCACACAGAGCTCGATAAGGTATTTTGTGTACTTAAATGTATTTTCGTGGTCATTTACACTTACCAAGTTTTCGAAAGAGCAGAGCAGAGCAATTCCAAGCTGATAAAACCTCATTCAAGGAGAATTCAAGGTATTTACATCGAATCTCATCGCACTATTAAGCTAGCTTACCGCTCTTATCAAATTGTTATTATCTGCTGAGTGTGAAGCATCTGTCATTTGAAATTCTAAAACCCTAAGGACTCTTTACTAGTTTTTACTTGAAATCTTATAGGGTGCCCAAGATCCAAGATCCCATAGTTGTCAAGAATGTAGAGAAGCCCTCATTGAAATATTCTTTGACTCCTAAAGTCACCTCCAAACCGGATGACAAAACCACCTTTTCACTCATCTCGGATTGAGTCTTGTTAGTTGAAGATGTGAGATTCTTCACCAAATGTCGTGTTGAAGAACTCGGTCATGTTGAAATAAGAGACACCTATGATGAACTATGTACCGATGGTAAAATGGATAGCAAGTATGAGCACATTAAGATCAAGGGATTAACTGAAGCCCTAACCTATCCCCATGTTTTCAAACCCCAGTGGGTCAAGTTTGTTCTGAGCAGAGTTCATGATGATTTCATGTGGCTAGAAGAGCAACCATTTAAAATCACCAAGGAAATCATTCATGTGATCACTGGTTACCCTATCTATGATCATGCACGAGCTCAAAAGATGATATCACAGAAGGAATTGATCAGTTTAACCGAAGTAGAATCTAATTACAGAGAACTAAAATTGAACAATGTCACTGATGCAGAACTTAAGTTTGTCATTAGAGTAATTGGTCACTATTTCTTCTAATCAGTAAGGGAAAATAGTGTACCCTGTGCAGTACTTGACTTACCTTATAAAATTGTGAAAAAGGGAATGAAAGTTGACTTATGTGAAGTGTTACTGAAGAACTTGTTTGACAATCTGAACACAATAAGGAAGCCAAAGAAGAACAACTTGGCAAATACTCTAAAGTTTGGATCGCTACTGGTATGCATGTTTTTCTACTTTGAAAAATTCTTTCCATCAGTAGGTAAAGTAGTTTGGGAGCTACACCGACTAATCACCCATCAGATTAATGACTTCATCAAGAAGCTAGGTGATAATTTCAATGACATAATGGATGATTACTTCAGTAAATTTCAAGAGAAAATCCACAACAGGTACCGGATTCCACCCCAGCTAGTGGAGAAATATAAAGATGACATATGCTTTGAGGTAGACACTGATTACTGTTATGTGAATGTTGTGGAACCAAGAACTCAATCTTTGCCACCTATGGGTTACGAGATTGACTTTGACATCACACAATAGAAAATTGATGCATTTCTTACATTACCAAGGCATACTACCGAGCTAAGATATGGAACCTATGAAGAAGTAAAGGAAAAAGTAAAAATGAGCATTGTAGTACCCAAAGCTACAAGAAAAGCAACAAAGATGATAAAGGTTTTAACAGAGAAATTCAGAGAAGATTCTTCCTCCACACCTATCAAAGGCACTCTTTCCATCACTGAAGAGGAATCAGAAGCTCAAGAGGCAGCTATAACACTAAGCACTGAATTGCCTAAGGTTAAAGTGTTAAAAAGAAAGAAATAGGACACTTCAAAGGCCCTACCAACTCCTCCAATAAAGAGACCTAATACAAGAGCATCTGCAACATCACCGAGTAAGAAACAAAAGAGTGTTACTACTCCAAAGGTAACAAAGACATACAAGAAATCTACTCGGAGACTCATTTTGGCAAAAGAGTCTAGTGATACAGAATCTGAAGATGCAAACAAATTCCAGATTGTCAAGAGCAAGAAGGTAAATATACATAGTGTTGAAAACTTCTTTGCCAATCTAAAAGAATATGGCAGATTTGGTTCATTTAGATATGTCAAGTATGAAACTAGAAATAATGATGAGAAGAGACAAATTGAAGAAGCTGTCATCTACACACTTCTAAAGTTTCGGTTAGCTCCATTGGAACTAGTAAAGTCACTTCCAAATGAACTTTACTTGCATATTGATAATAGGTGGAAGTATGCAATGGACTCAGAGAAACAAATCAGAGAAAGAAGTCTAGTCCATCTATTTCCTGATATGTTAGTAGCCGAAATAAAGGAACATTTGACAACCTACAATTCAAAATTTCTTGTCAAACAGAGAGCCTTAAAACTGATGAATGGGCTATATATTGATGTAGAAAAGGAGACAAAAGCAAAGTGGTAGGAAATCTTCAAAATCAAGGATGTTGGTGAACAAACTATAGTTGAAATCATTGATGTCACCAAGCATGATCCTGATGTCACTGAGCAAGGTCCTGATGCTACCGAACAAGACCCTGCTGACACTATTCAAATAGATGAAGATGTCATGGATACAGAGGAACCAGAGCAGGAAATGATAGAAGCCACTACATATGCAAAACTTGTATCTAGTGAATCCGTTTTAGAACAAGTTCAGCCTTACCCCCCGATCAAGCAACCTGTCTCTATCAAAGCTCCTCAGGATACAACACAAGGCACCGAAGGTCACAAGTCTACAATAGGAGAAAATACTACTCTAGAACAGACCTCACAAGCACCTTCGAGCACTAAAAATTTTGTAACTGAGACACCAAGAGACACAACAGCGGCTACAGGAACTGACCAAAGTGTTGTCTCTACTGAGCAACCTACTGAGGGTCAGCAAGCCTCTCAAGCTATTGTCTTGGTCCAACCGACCAAAGGTAAAGAGAAGAAGGTGAAAAAGAATAGTTTCAAAGTTGATTTATCTAAACCAATAGTGTTGCCCAATGTGGATATATCAAAATTAAAGGGGCAAGCACTCATTGATTTCGGTGAACTATGCAAAGTAAAGGCCGAACAAGAAAAATAGATGGCCATACAAAAGAAGAATAAAGTACTTCAGAAGGTGAAGACACTGCTATTAGATATGCTACCTACAGCTATAATGTCCACCGATGTAGCCATCCACATTCAACTGGATGAACTCCTTAATCAAATAGAAATATCCAGAGTTGATGCATCTGAGTATTTGAGCAAGCTAAAAGACAAGGAGCTTACTGCAAAAATGATAGAAGAGGTACAGAAAGCTCTAGCTATTGGTAAAGTCAAACTTGTCAAATTTATTGCTGAGTTGTCCCCTCAACTCAAACACATTCTTTATTTATTTTAGAAACTCTGCACATTTTCTTCATTCATTAAAGACATTAAGAATAAAATTGACACAATTGAGAAAGAGATCACTAATCTCTCAAATAAGTTGACCCTAGAGCCCAATTCAGTTCAAAATTTTTATACCAAGCTTCAACAGCTCATGGCTCAACAATTGGAACTAAGAAATGAAGAACACAAGATCGGGATGGATATAATGACACTCCAGACATTATTCCTTCCTCATCTTTCATCCATCCATGAACAGATCAACCGAGCCACACGCCTATCTACTACACAAGAGGGAAGCACTCTTGATGGCTTAATATCACTATTGGCTGATATTCAAGCACAAAATTCTTTAATGGAAAGTGTAAAAGATGCACTCTCTATCACTCTCACTGGCACTTGGAACAAGTACAAATCCATTTTTGACCAATTACCACCCCTGGATGGAAATTAAAGTTTTTGATGTTTGTCAAAAAGGGGGAGTGATACAATATATTTCGGGAGTGATACAGTTTTGGTGATACAGTTTTGATATAGTATTCGGAGTATTGTATACAGGGGGAGTATACTGAGCAGAGTATGTAGAGTATCCAAGGATAGTAAGCAAAGCACACAAGCACAAAACCGAGCATGCAAAATCAAAGTTATGTACAGTATAAGGATAAGGGGAGTATATTTGAATATACTATGTCATTGACTATTGTATATACTGTCAAGTATAGTCATTTTGCAAAGTATATAGATTTTTGAGTTATAACTTTGAAATTAGTTTTTGTCAAACATCTCAACTAATGTCAAAAGGGGAGATTGTTACTACTTATCAGATTGCCATTAGTTTTCTGTCAAAGTTATACTATATACTCTAGTTGGTATACACAGAGAAGTTAGTATGCACAGTCTAGTCGGTTACAGAAGAAAGTAGTCATAGAACGCAGTATACATCGACCTGTCTACCGAGTAGCAAAGATGACACACCGAGTTGATATACACCAAGTGAAATGTGTTACCAGATTCATTGAACCTAGACATGCATATGAAAATGTGTTACAATATCGAGGCACATCTAACTGTTATCACATTGGAAATTGCACTATAAGATTGTGTATGATTTTGAGATCAATCTAACCAATGAAATATTTTGTATAGTTATTCATTCGAGGAATCATATTTGTAAGATCGAAGCAATGAATTGGATCACCATCTTAAGAGATCTATTTATACAGCATGAGTTAAGAGTTAAAGGTGTGTGCATGAGTGTAAGAAGACTGTTACAAAGACACAGAGGTCATCGAGAAGATTTTCAGAGAATAGTCGAAGAAAAGAGTAAATAGAAAGGTTTACCAAGTTACTATATGGGTTACCGAGGTATGCTATAAGCAATTTTATCTATCCTGAGCACATAGAATCTGCTATAACATTTTAGATGTAAAGTTGCATATATTTGTAATGATTTTATTGTAATATTGTGAAGTTGAAAGAGAAACCTCCAACAGGGTAAAAGACTCTAATCAAGTCTATAAATTGTAAAGCCTCTAACTAGGTGCAACATTTAGATTAAGTGTTGTAAAATCCTTTAGCAAGGTAGATCTAACAGATCTTGTTACTCCTAACAGGGTAAGCTATCAGAACTAGCTAATATGTAGCTCTAACCAAGAACTCTTTATTATTGCAGTAGTGAAGTTGTGGGTGCCATCCCCACCACATTTTTTCTCTCTAACCAAGAGTTTCTGCGTAACCAAAATATATGTGTTATGGAGTGAATCATGTATGATTGTTATCTATTTGTTTTAGCTTTATTTTATGTTACTGCACTATTCTGTTTATGCATAATAGTAAAGTTATTATTCAAGAAAAGTTTTGGAGTATTGATTCACCCCTCCCCTCTCAGTACATTAGCTTTCCATATTGGGCCTAACAATTTCATCTTCACTCATAGTTCCACCACAACATTGAATCCCCATAACAATCTCATTTACCCTTTCCATGAATGCAGTAATCCTTTCATCTTCTTCCATATTTAGGTTTTCATATCTCACCTAGTAACCATCAAGTTTAGCAATCTACACCATAGGGCACCTTCATTAAGAGTCTCAAACTTATCCCATATAGCCTTTCTAGATGATTGGTTAGTTAATCTCATTATTTTCTTATCAAAAAGTGCCCACAAGAGGGCTTCTCTTGCTCTACAATCATTCTAAAGCTCATTTTATAGGTTTGTCAGAGGAGGATTACCAGATCCCAGATTATAAGGTGTGACACCATTCTGTGTGATCTCCCAAATCTCCTTACCAAGACATCTTAGATGAGTCTCCATCTGAATCTTCCATACTATGTAATTTATTCCATCAAGCCTTAGAATATCTCTCCAAAAGATAGCTCTAGAAGAACTAGATGAACTTGAATTGTTAGGAGCCATAGGATCTTATTCAAGTGGTTAAGCTTTCCACAAAGAGGACCAAAGATCTGATACCAATTGTTAGATAGTTAAAATAACCGAAAGACAACTAAGAGGGCAAGGTGAATCAGTTGTCACAAATTACCAAAACCCAAAACATTAATATTGGAATAGGAGTTAAACTAATTAAGTATAAATAATAATCAAAGAATAAATACTATCCACATGACATCAAGATTTGTACGTGGAAAACCCAGTGAAGGGAAAAACCACGGTGGGAAGCCTACCCACAGTCAAATAATACTTCTACAGTAAGTATGTGAATTACAATTGAGGGGCCTCCACTTGCAAGAAGGCCAATAGCTTAGAGTGCACTGCTAATCACAAGAGGAGCCTCACCAACTACATTGAAATCAAGACTACAATCAAGAGAAGTATTGAGCTACAAAAGATAGCGTCTCCTATGCCTGAGTACAGTTCTAGCTAAGCTCAATACTAGAGGACTACATCCTCTTACATAAACCCAATTCAATCTCCAATGATTGACCAAATCCTCTACTTGAATGATATTACATTATCTACACATTACATTCCTTGACCATGACCTCTAACATAACCATGATGATCTACAATGAGATCTTCCATCTATATATACAAACCCTCGACCATAAACAATGAAGTCAGCCACCAGATAATAAAACAATTACATAATTACAAACCATGTCGGCCTAAGACCAAACAAATAATATCCAACACATAAGACATCTCAGAAATACATCAAGAGGTCCAATCCACACATTACATTAAAGCCGGTCCATAACCTAGATCAACCGGGACGCAATACAGGTCCACATGCTTTAGCAATGATCTCAATCCACCAAGTCTTGAACATGATTACCAACAACATCCTGGAACTCTACTAGAAGTTGCACTAACACTACTTATGCAAATCATCAAAGATATTCATCAAAAGCTCTGCTTGTGAAACCCTCGCCAGAACTAGAAACCAAGCTTCTAAGCAAGCAGGATAGCATCCAATCACCAGACCAAAACCAACTGACCAAATATGAGCATGAGTATCATGATCAAGCCAATTCCATCACCAAACTATATTGGAGCCTCCTGGATTATGCCGGATCCAAATCAGTAGGAAACTACTCAACCTAAAGGAACCATAAGGGTGTCGGTAAAGCATCCAAACAACTAGTGTTGGCATCAATGATAAAACATGAATGCAACACATAATCAATTCCACCAAATTTCCAACAAACTTTACTACTAGCATAGGTTCTTCTTGATGCCTAAATTGATCCAATAAGAACAGTTGCTTCACTATCATCCTTGGAATGATTAAGATATTTCTATTTAGCACCATATCTGTAGCCTCATCCGAGCTGACATCTATGTCATCAAACCTTAATTCCTTGAAAATTTTCATAGCAATCTCATCATGCTAAGACTCATTGACACCCATCATGTTAACCATCTTCTTTTCCTCAAATAATTCCATATTCATCTTAATCTAGAAGTCCTTGAACTTGGGTGTCCTAATAATAATTTTTGGCAATTGACACTCATTCAACAAGGGTTAATGGAATTTTGGGTTTTCATTGATGGTAAATCATCATCTCGGGATAAAAGGTTTCATTGTTTGGTTAACTAGCATTCACATTGATTTACACCAGCACCGACATTCACTTCATCCCGGTAACCTATCCTGATCCCGGTTATGCGTTTATGGAACTCGGTAATGGATAGGACCCGACTAAGGAAATCTCTTGGTCCCAATTATATCTTCATGGATTTTGGTGGTAATGTATGAGGCTGACATGGTCATTAGTTTTATGATTGATTTTCATTATTTTTCGATAGCTAACTTGTTTATATTTCTCATTTAAGTCGGCATGGTTAAGTTAGAAGGATATTTAAGACGATCACCTCAACAATAGATCAAAATGATGAATGAAATGCAAATTTTTGGTTGCAAATATTTCAATAAGTTTAGGTATGGTTTTTGGTTAGCGATCAAAAGCGACTATGTGTAGTTTCATGTGCACGGCATAACCTATAGCAGAATAGAGCATCAGAGAACCAATATAAGAGAGGAGGATATTACAACATTCACCAGAACTTATCCAACATGGTCAGATGATATTTATAAGTTCATTCTCATTTGTAAACACTTTGTAATGTACTGTAAGTTAGTGAGACTTCCTATTTTGTGTTTGAGTGGTGATTTCTAGGCAGTTGGCCTTTCTGCATGTCCAAACCCTCTTATGTAATATTCAAATACCTTGATCAAGTATATAGATATTGCGGGTATTAGCCCCACCATGGTTTTTCCCTTTGCAGGGTTTTCCACATATAAATCTTGGTGTTATGGTGTTGCCTTTCTTTGTGTTATTTGGTGTATGCATTCTAATTTTATTTATTGTTAACCAGTTAATAAGCAATAATTTCAAACCTAACTTTATCAGTAGAATACTGATTCACCCCTCCTTTCAGTGTTCTTGGATTCCAATAATTGTAATCAAATTTTGGTTCCTCGGAAGAAGTTTAACCACTTGAGGAAGGTCCATAATTTGGAATCAATGGAAACCAATCTATAGCAGCAACTTAGACTTGCTCTGAGGATCTTGACAATAAGGAGATGGAGAATAGTAAAATGAAAAATGATCTAAAGCAAGCCAAAGAACACATTATTTCATTACAAGGAAATCTTTCAATTGTCAAAGCTAAGAGAAGGAAACTTTGTGATCAATTGCAAAATCAGAACAATGATGAGAAAGATGTTATGAAGGATCATTGTTAGAAGATTACTCAAGAGAACACTATCTTGAAGAATGAGATGCAAGCCCTAACTGTGAGATTGTGCAAGGAGATTGAAGACAAAAAAAAATGAAGGAAACCTAGCTCAAGCGTTGAAGGATAGTTCTGAGGAATGCAACAGATTGACTCATGAGAATGAAATGTTGAAACTTGAATTGACCCAGTCCTGGAACAATGAATAGGAACTTGAAAGACATATTATAATCATGAGAGATGATTTGGTCACTGCAAATGAGTACAAGGACAAATTTCATGCCAACTCTATCAAAATTTGTGAAATGTTGAAGAATCAAAGACATGGTAATGACAAAAGAGGTCTTGGTCATGAAGAAGGAGAAAGCTCTAGTATTGCACACCAAGATCAATCATCCAGAAAAAAGAAAAATCATGATAACCAGAACCAGAAATCACTGGTAAGGTAGCCTAATGCTCATAAATTCAATGGTATGTGCTTTGTTTGCAATAAATGTGGTCATATGGCTAGACAATACAGAAATAGGAATAATCAAAACAATGCATCATTCACCGGTCTTGGAAATGTAAGATGTCATGCATGCAGTAGATTTGGACATATGGATAACCAGTCCAGATCAAAAGGAGATCAAAGAAATCAAGGAGTTAACAAGGCAATTCAGAAAAACTTTATTGTATGTTATGCATGCAACAAGATTGGGCATATTGCTAAATATTGCAGAAGTAAGAACCCACTGACAATTAATGGAAATGAAGATGAGAAGGGAAAGGCAAAAGTGGAATACATTTGGAAGCAACATGAGATGAGATGGGTGAGAAGATCTGATACACCACCAACAATATAACCAGTTAAGTCATCAAGTCCTACACCGATAGAAGAGATAACAGGTAACTAAGGCATTTGGCCTTAGGGGTAGGAAAATCATTGAAAATCATGAAATACCCTGGATTAAGTCTATAGTCAGAAGATTCTAATTGTGGATGGATACTGAGAAGATTTCAATGGTTTACCATAATGTATGTGCAGATCATGTGAACCAATCAAGCCTAACCAATAGTATTTATGAGTGAATAATTAGGGTTAACAAAGATAAAAAGGAAAAGTAAAGTTATTTCTCTCACACAATAATCGAGAATTCAAGCAAGAGAATTTCTAGAGCATTTAAGAGTTATAGAGTGACTTCATCGAGCAATTTCTTTCAAGGCAATTTGGTCTCCTGATAGCATTTTCAAGGTATTTTCGTGTTTGCAAAAACCCTAGCTTTCGTGTTTGGTTACAATGGCTTCACCTTCATCCATCATTAATACTCCCTTGGTGGTTGAGATCAAGAACCGCCCTAGTCCCATTTTTAAGAAGCATCTATACAAATCCTTTTTGGATGAGCCATTGGGAACATTTTCAAAGGTTTATCATGGAGTTCTTCACATAGAGGATATTAGGGTATACATCCACTACAACATTGAGGAACTTGTACGATATGAGTTGTCCTACATTTTCATTGAAAAGATAATCACCAATAACTAGCTGAAACTGGAATTTGCACATCTGTAGAGGAAGGATTTCATGCAGTTTATGGATTTCCTAACTTTTGATGAGGTAGAATGGGTACGCTATGTTTTGAGCGGCATTCATTGAGATTTCATCTAGTTGGACTGACTGTACAATATTATGGAGGAATTCATCAATAATTTTACCTGTCTTCACAAAATTGGGGGCACCCTCAACCCTAAGTGTAAGTTATCTAACAATGAACTAAATAAGCTTACCAGCACAACTTTTGATGGAAGGTCTATGAGGGTAGATGATATTAGAAATATTGATGTTAAGTTTGTAGCAATGATCATTGGTTATAAGGTTTACCAGTCAAACCAATTAAACTCTATAACCGGCAACAACATTTTGGTTGCTCATCAGATGGTTAAGGAGGATGCTCATTATGATCTATGCAGTGTAATGTTAAAAAAACTTATGACTAACCTGCAGAAGATCAAGCAAGACAAAAAGAATACCTTCTAGAATAGATCCTTCATTATCTGTTTAGTATTTTACCTCTTGGGTAAAATACCCAATTTTGGTAAGATTTAGTGGGCTTATGACCACTTGGTAGCAACCCAGATTGCTCAAATATTGCATAGACAAGGGGATAAGAATAACAAAGCCAATTTATGGGCATTTTTTAATACATTTAAGGAGAAAAATAAAAAATAGGTCCCGGATTCCTAAATTAGTAGTAGAAAGATATAAGGACACAATTTGTTTTATGGTAGATAAAGATGAATGTATGATGGAGGCTATGCAACATAGAACAATTTGGATAATGCCTATGGGATATGAGGTTGAGGAAGCTACACTGGATGCCTATGCACAACATCTATTGTAGGCACTGGTAGATGAAAAGGAAAATGTTTTTGGCACTGCTAAGGAGAAAGGACTCAAAGTTCATCAAGAATAGGTAGCTCCAGCAATCCAAAAGAAAAAGACCCAGGTAGTAGTAGAAGCATTAATAAGTGAAGGTGTTGATAGAACTAAGGTTTAGCAGCATGTTAAAATTTTGGAGCAACATAGGAAGAAAGAGTTGAAGAAAAAGAGAAGAGAGGAAAGGGAAGGCCAAAAAGTAACTCAGGCCACACCCAATGTGGTCTTGGTTACATCAAAGACTTCCAAACAACCAGAAGAATCCACTGCTGATCCTTCTAGTGAGACATCAGTAGAGCTAGCCAAGAAGAAATCTAAGGCAACTAGACAATATATGACTATTTTTTCTAAAGAAATAGAATCTGATACTGAAATAAAGGAGTTTCCTAAGAAGAAAGGTGTATTTGCTAGAGGGGTGAGGGAGAAGAAAGAAGAACAAAAGCTAGAACCTGTCAAGGAGACTCCCTGGAGGCAAATGATAACCATTGTACATAAGAGAAGTCCAAATCAGATGAGCAAACTAAATCTAGACCTAAGAGGAGAACTGGTAAGAAAAAGATGAATGCTCAAGATTTGATTGAACAGATTGTAATGTTGGCATTTTTTATGATTATGTTGTGATTGTCATTGATGGTCACACACTTGCTATGAGATCACTTTGTATGTATAAGTTAAAGCTCAACTAGTATTTGTTCCAACTGGTATGATGTTTTATAGTTTTTAGACTATCAGTGTTTTGCAAAAAGTGTTTACCGATCTGAAGCGGTATGAAGACCCAAGCGGTTTGAGGATCTCAAGTGGTATGAAGGAACGAAGCAGCACAACTCATATTTCCCAGTCTTCATTTTTGTCAAACCGGTAACCGGTATTTTGTATGAACTGGTAGCACTCTGTGATGAGTTACCAACCGACATTTTGTGATGAGTTACCATCCACCAATTGTTTGGTGGTGCCGACACTCTGGGGTGCTTTTTGTGTCATGTTACCAAATATGTCTAGATGCATTGAACCTAGGAAATTGTATTATAATCCTATTGGACCGACATGAAATTAGATTCCTTGATAAGGACATCATGTCTAGGGTTTTATGTAGTGTTGCTAGGGTTTAAGGTGGTTGATGAGTTTTTGAGAGTGTGAATGTGTTGAAGACTGAAGTAATGCTAGAATGCATTAGAAACATGCTATCAAGGATCTAACCAAGCAATCTGTGCTATTTGCTAGATCACTCACTTGTTGATCACTCACATCTTCGACAAGTCTGAAGCCCTTAACCGAGTAGGCCCAAAAAGCCTTTTGTAAATCCTCTGACAAGGTGGTTTACATCTATGGATCTAAAATCCTCTAGCAAGGTAGTCTTTAATCAAACTTATCTCCTAATAGAGATTGAGATTCCTAACATGATCTATTTTGGTAAAGAACATTGTATGACCTTAATCAGTTTGACCTTAACTGGTCTAGTTTCTATTCTGTAGATAGTAGCTTGTGAGTTTCATCTCACTGTGGTTTTTCCCATTTGGGTTTCCACATCAAATATCTTGTGTTATGGTGTTATTGCTTCTATGGGTGAATGCCTTATTTGCTATTTGGTTTGCATGTGTGTTAACCAGTTTGTTTGTTAAATTGTTTTACTGGTTTGCTACTAGACTATGCAAGTGTTTAAGTATAGTAATTCTTGGCATACTAATTCACGCCCCCCTCTTAGTATTCGTCATGTAAATGATGGTAACTTAGATAACATTTCTTCATTCTTTGACAATTTTGATGAAGAGGACAAGAAGCAAATAGAAGAGGCTATTATTTTTGTAGTGTCATAAAATTGAACCTCCTACAATTTTAACCACATTTTAGGTCCTCACCTCGGTGACGACATCTTCTTCCCCAACCAAGGCCTATTTTTGCATTTTTACCCTTGCCCCCTTCATATTTGAGCCCTGAGAAAGCCTCAGGACCCTATCCGGGCCCCAAGATAGGGCAGGACATGGGCGTGGTGCCCCTATCTCCCCTTGGATAGGGGCATGGTTCCCCTATCCCCCTTGGACAGGGGTGTGGTACCCTTGTCCCACTCTCTTAGGGTGGCCCCAAGATAGGTCCCCACGACCCCATTTGCACTTCAGGATCCTAAATCTCCTCGATGTTGGCCTTTTATGAGATGAACTAATATTCAAGAGGTACATATAAAAGGGAGTTGGCTTTCTCATTTTCATAAGGAGGAATGGGAGATTAAATTCAAGTGAAGAAGATAAGCAAGCATAGGTGAAGATATACATCATCAAGCATTCAAGCATTCAATTCTTCGTCATTCATCCATTGGAGCAATATTTCAAACATTCATTTGCAAGCATGTATGTGTGTTAGGGTTTTGTCATGTTACATGCCATTTCATGCATCACTTGTGATTACATTCAAGAAGCAAATCAATCATCATCAACAAGTTGCAGATCTACAAGGTATACATTTCTATTGTTTACATTTCAACATTTACAATTACTTTCTTTCAAGGTTGATTCCTCAACCGATGTTTGACTGAGGAAAACCCCTATCCACAACCCCTTGCCCTCTCTTTTCTATGTGTAGGTTGTAAGTGCGCAAATATAATTATAGGTTTGGGCTTCATTTGCAGAGACAGAAGAACCCTTTTCATTTCACAGATTTTGTGGAGGACCATGTACATTCCCACCATGTTCTTGACAAATTTTCTCCAAATTTGCAAGGTAGATCTGTATCAATCTAGTTAGCTCAGATCCGAAGTTACATTGCGATCCTGAACTGGTAGCTCTTCATTTCACTCATCTTCTCTCTCTTTTCCACATAGTCAACAAGTCAACTTTCTCATTTACAAAAGAGGGTAAACCAAAATTCAACCCTTTCAATCCACTTGTAATTCATATCCTTGTTTCCCTTGGATTTGGATCTAGTCAATTCAAGCCCCTCTTTTGAATGTAAAGTTCCTCCAAGTGAAAATCATCCTATTGGCTTCCTTTCTCTCTCCTAGGTGGGGAGTCACTAGGATCCAATTTTCCACTTTACAAATATATCTTGATTCATTTAGTAGGGAATTGATAGAATTGGATAAATTTTTGCCTAAGGAGTTATATGATACATTGGAAGTTAGAAAGCTACACACTCAGTCTTTGGATAGACAGATTTAGGAGACTGAATTGGTCAATCTTTGTCCTTCAATAACTCCTCTGAAAATGGATAATTTAATCAATAAAACCGGATCATCAGAATTCAACCCCAAGTACAAAATAAATGGTCTTATGTTGGAAATACTAGAAGAGATTAGGAAGGAAATAATTGATATATGGGTATGAGTTCTTTTGGGTCTTGGCTATGAGTTAAGTTCCATTTTTGTGCAATTATATAATATTTAGTTGCCTAAGGATAAGCAACTGACATATAAACCAAGTATAGATACTAAGAAACCAGCAAGCACTCAACCAGATACCATTGTACTTGTTATTGAGTCACATTTTGTAATAGAGGACATCTTATCAGGGAATGTACAAATAACAGAGGATATAGAGGTAGATGTAAATAAGGATAAAGTTGTAGAGGATACTCAAGTTTTGGATGAGGCACCAAGTGTCGAAGCCACTGATGCACATGAGCTAAAGGATACAAAAGTTATCTCACCAGTTGATAAGGGTAAGGAGACTATGGTGGATCTATCCTCCAGCTTGGGAATTGACACTTTTTCCATAGCTAAAGGGAATTTATCATAACTTTCCATCATTTTTGACAAGCCCTACCATAAAATGTAACCAACGGAGAAGATTTTGGTAGTATTAGCTCTTCAGGCATAGGCTAATTAGGAACTAGCATAGGAAAAATCTAAGGACAAGAAATTTATTGATAACAATTTTGAGGTTTTGCACCAGCTAGTCCAAAAATTTCATGTCGAGGAAGGTGCAAGTTCTTCAGGTAGATTAGAGGAAATCATTGATTTTATCCCCAAGCATTATGATTCTTTATTGAAGATTTCACTAATAGAGGCTAAAGAAGAATTTTTGGTGGCCCAGAAGCTAACATTCTTGCAAATGATTGAGATTGATAAGGTAAAACTTTAGACCTGCTTATAGTCCATTGATGTAGCTTTGACTGAAGGAGGTAATATTTATAAGACTTGTCTAGATTTTGATAAGCTAACTGGCTCCATAGACAAGAAACTATCAGAGTGTAGGAGAACTTAAGTTAGATTTCTAACTCCTACTACCCAATAGTTAATCTGATAAATTCTTTGGATGGTCCAATTTTGATGGTTATGGATCAAATTTTGAGTCTGTATAAGGATAGGGACATAATATTATGGATAGCAAATGAGCTCCGAAATTTGATTGGTCCCTAGATTGATAACTTGTTATTTCATAAAACAGAGTTTATTTATAACTTGCAGAAGGAGGATCCCACTACTTCAAAAGAGATAGAATATTATGCTAGCATCTTTAATGGTTTCACCTCTATTCTTGAATCTCTTAAGAATGGTTGGGATAATTACTTTTCATTTTTGAAGAATATGTATGCTGATATTTAGAAGTTTGTATAGAACCAACTCATGTTCATAACTATACAAAATTCATTATGGGCACCCCACTTTGTCATTGATGTCAAAGGGGGAGGAATAAGTGAAAAATGTATATATTTCTCAAGGGGAGCATTAGATGTATACTTGTATATAGAAGATTTATGTACAAGATAGAAGGTTATGGATTAAGTGGTAATTTCATAAATGATATCATTTTTCACATGAGTGTTGCCATCAATGCTAAAGGGGGAGATTGCTGGAAATTGAAACTCATCCAGAAGGGTTAATGGCATTTTGGGTTGTCATTGATGGCAACTCATCATCTCAAATTAAAAGGTTTGATTGTTTGGTTAACTGACATTCACATTACTTTACACCAACACCAACATTCACTTCATCCCGATAACACGTCTTGATCTTGATAACATGTATACTGAACCCGATAATGAATAGGACCTAGCTAAGGAAATCTCATGGTCTTGATTATGTCTTCATGGATTTTGGTGGTAACATATGAAGCCAACATGGTCATTAGTTTTATGATTAATTTTTATTTTGTTCTGGCAGCCGACTTGTTTATATTTCTCATTGAAGATGACATGGTTAAGTTAGAAGGATATTTAAGAAGATCACCTTGGTGATAGATCAGAATGATGGAATGGAATGCAAATTTTTGGTTGCAAATATTTCAGTAAGTTCTGGTATGCTTTTTGGTCAGCGATCAAAAGTGACTGTGTGCAGTTTCACATGCACAACATAACCGGTAGCAGAACATAGCATCAAAGAACCAGTATAAGAGATGAGGATATCAGAGAATTCACCACAACTTATTCAGTGTGGTTAGATGTTATTTATATGTTCATTCTCATTTGTAAACATAGGGTAATGTATTGTAAGTTAGCGAGACTTCCTATTTTGTGTTAGACCAGTGAGCTCTAGGTGGTTGGCCTTTCTCCATGTGCATAACGTCTTATGTAATATTTATATACCTTGTTTAAGTATATAGATATTGTGGGTATCATCCCCACCATGGTTTTTCCCTTTGCAAGGTTTTCCACGTATAAATCTTGGTGTTATGGTGTTGCCTTTCTTTGTGTTATTTGGTGTATGCATTCTAATTTTATTTATTGTTAATCGGTCAATAAGCAATAAGTTCAAATCTAACTTTACTGATAAAACACTGATTCACCCCCCTCTCAGTGTTCTTGGATTCCAACACGCTTCACCAACTGGTAGAAACCCTCAGTGAAAGTTTTAACCATATCCAAATAGGACCACTAACATCATGCCATCCAGTGCAAAGTTACCAAACACTCAGGATATGATGAAGAAGCACCAACAACATGATAGAAACTAATTCCATAAGCCGGACTCAAAATCCAATGATCAAGTCACCAAAGAATGCATATCAATTTAGCTAATCAGGAATGCTAGGCAAGCTGGTAGAGCGAAAAGCTAGCTGGTAGAGACAAAAGCCAAAAGCAATAGCATCTGGGTCACCAAATCATGAAGCACTAGAATATAGCATGTATATAACCATCAGAATAAGCATCCAACATAGATTCTAGATTTTTGATAATATCGGATCAGAAACACAGCCAGAACAAATATGATCACCAAGACTAACCGGGATAGATCCAACCGAGATATAGTGTTAACATCAATGACAACACTTAACCAAATCTAGCATATTTCTAACAATATCCCCCTTTGGCATTGCTAAAAACACTGAATGTGAAAAAAATCCAAGTGCCAAGGGATGCCAACAATATCTAAAAGTTAAACTAGATATATCTCCCCCTTAGATTAACATGAATACCTCTCCCCAAAAGATCTGACATTTTTTCACATGAACACCTTGTTAGGAGCCGGAGGAAACTGAGATGGGGGGGGGGGGGTGAATCAATTGTCTATTAATTTCAATCTAAATATAACTTAATCAAACTTGATACTTAATACTAGTAAACCAAACTTAATGTCGGTTGATAGATTAGTAGTTAATATTAATACTGGTAAAGCTTAATGCATAAAACAGAAAGAGAAACAACATCTACAACACATAACACAGAGCTTTGTATGTGGAAACCCTGTAAGGGAAAAAACCATGGTGGGAAACCTTACCCACAATCTGATGATACTACTACAGATAGTATCTGTATACAAATGGGGTCTGCATATGCAGAAAGGCCAACTTCCTAGAGCTCACTGCTCAATCACAAAATAGGAGTCACACTGACTACAATTGGATGGTTAAATCCAATGATAATTTACTCCTCAAAGTAGCATCTCCAATGTTGGATTAAGTACAGATTAAGCTTTGATAATCACCTTCAAACCTTCCTTGAACCTTCTCTATGGTTTGCTCATATGATCTTCAATATTCACACTTACCATGTTACAATAACATAACTTTTTTCTTCTCTTCTCATACCATTTCACATCTCAAAAATGAGACATTATATTTATACCAAAACCTAGGACCAAATGTGTAGGTTGAATTACTAAGAATATTACAATAAAATCAATTATAAACATGTCAAGATGTGATGCATCATGTCAGCTCAATACATTTACAATAATATCCAATTAATAAATCATCTCCATAACGTGTCGTGCTGATCTAGAATAGATAATGCATGTCGGTTCATAACCTAGACCAATTTGCTGGTAAAAATAAACATGTGAACCTGATTAGACCAATAACCAAAACCATATCTTCAACATAACCAAGTGATTTCCAAATGATAAGAAGTCATCCTCAATGTCAGTGAACAATATATCGGTGACTGTGCATAAGTCACTGAACTTGCCAGTGAACATAATGTGTCGGTTCATCATAACCAAAGATCTCCAGAAGGATAAGTGTTGACATCAATGACAAAACTAATGCAACACATCCTTAATACCAACAATCTCCCCCTTTTGCATTGATAGCAACACAAGATGGAAAAACATCTAAGTGCCAAAACAGAATGGCAAAAACCAAAAACCAACAATCTCTAGAATAGATCAATACCAGAAATCAAAATACAAATGTAGAGAGTAAATGTGTCTCCGCCAATGTGTCCCTCCCCAAAGGATAATGTTTTTCCCATAGATCTCTCTCCCCCTTTGACATCAAATGCCAAAGCAATATAAATACCAGAACATACAACCAATTTATATAACCAACTATTATAACCAACTACCCCCCCTAAGAAGTAGCTCTCCACCATCAAAGCCGGAAAAAGGTTTCTCTATTAATTCTATCAGTTTGATGCCAAACATCAATAGTCTAAGTCTCTACTGGTGAGGGTATTACCCCAAGCTACTCTCTGAGATATTCAAAAGTTTCCTTAGACAAAGGATTAGTAAAGATATCTACCATCTGCTCTTTAGTATTCACATAAACCAATCTCACTTCTTTTGCTTCAACATTCTCTTTCACAAAATTATATTTCATAGAAACATGTTTAGTCTTAGAGTGAAATACCAGATTCTTTGATGTATCAATTGCTGTTGAATTATCATAATAAATGATTATAGGTTCTTTGCATTTTACCTTTATGTGCTTCAACATTTTCTTAATCCATAAAACCTGAGTACAATTAGTTGTTGTTGCAACTGATGAATAATTATGAATAGTAAATACCCAACAAGTACTGAGAGGGGGGGGTGAATTAGTAGAGACAAAAATTTCTTTAACAACTTAAACTGTAAAGACTGCACTAACTCATAAACAATATCACCAATCTAAACCAAGGCAGTACTGGTAAAACACAGTATGATTGTAAAAGACAAAAAACCGATAACACCTATATCTTCTCAAAACTTAATAACTCATCTCAACTTCACCCATAAGCTTAAGCAAGTAACACATCATAAATACAATGACTATTAGATCAGCTTGCATTACCATTTAACAAAAAACACTAAAACATCACATGAAAAAGCATCACACATAACATGCTGATTTTTCACGTGGAAACCCAATTGGGAAAAACCACGGTGGGGATGAATACCCACAAGTTGTTCTTGAACTCATTTGAAGTTCGCTCTGTTAGGAGCCTAGTCCAGTTAAAGAGTTTACAACAGGTTCTACTAGGAACCGATCCTACTAGGGATCACATGGTTAAGGGATGGCTAAATACCCGGTTAGGGTTAAAACCCTGTTAAAGGTTACCTTGTAAGAGGATTTGAATAACTCAATGATTCTGAGTCACCTTGTTAAAGGATTTACAAAAAGCTTGTTAAAGCTACCCGGTAAAGGGATTTTCCATCTACTAAAATGGTTAGAAGTCAATAGGTAATACATTGATCTGATAACAAAACTTAATGCCAAGGCAGTTCCACTTCAGTTCCTTTACATTTGCAATCTCACTCTACAAATCTCTACTCACTTCTCTGGTTTGGCAAGAATCACCTCACATACATTCATTTGCCAACAACTTCAAATAAAAATCATCATCGACCTTATAGACAATAATTATGGCGGTGGCCAAAACCTAAAACCATAAGCATCTAGGTTAACAATATAGTCGGTCCAATCTGAGCTATTTAATGACATTACATAGGGTAAAACAATCTTGGACAAATCTCAAGATGTTCTGCATCGTCCGTTCTTCACTGCTTCTAGAAACTGATAAACCATCACATGCTCTCCACCATTTACTAAGGTTTTGCATATTCCTGAGGTAGATAGAATCAATATTATTATGTAAGATCCTCAAGGAAATACTTCAAGTGCACAAGGTTGATGTGGCAACATGATCTAATCTTCATTTCAATGCTAACTCATCATAGGATGTCATCGGTTGAATCACACAGACTTGGAATGCATCAACCGGAAACCCTGAAGCTGAGACTACCAATCGGTAGTCATATCAAGTGAAACCCTGATACAAAATTTGCATATACCGGTTCACACTTCATCATACCAGTTCACTTGCCGGTTTACTTACTTCAATATACCGGTTCACACTTCAACATATTGACATCAATGACAACATACATTATCATCATGTCATCAAGCTCTACACATATGCCAACAATCTCCCCCTTTGACATTGATGGAAATACACCAAGATATCTCTACATCTTCTTCCATATTATGTCTTCAATATTGCAGATACCTTCTCTGCTTCATATCTTCTCCCCCTTTGACAATAATGCCAAAGTGGAGACACAAGCTTCCATGTTGCACTATGATGGTCACACTGAGGAGTAGCATCCCTCAACACATCAATCCTGAAAAGATTTGATAATGCAATACCTAACTGATGTGGAGCACATACCTTTAGTTCACATCTTGAAGGGGCAACACCCCTAATTCACCTCTTAAATAGGTAAATGTAGCCTTCGGTAGAGGCTTGGTGAATATATTTGCTAGCTGCTCCTTAGTGGAAACATGGTCCAATACAACCTCTTTGTTCTAAACTTTCTCCCTATAGAAATGATACTTGAGCTCGAAGTGCTTGGTTCTAGCATGCAATACTAGATTCTTGGAAATATTAATTGCACTTGTGTTATCACAAAATATACTCACCGGTTCAGATACAAGGACTTTGAAACCACTTAATACATGTTTCATCCAAATTGTTTGAGTGTAGTTCATAAATGCTGCTACATATTCTGCTTCTACTATGGACTGAGAGATACAACTCTACTTCTTTCTCATCTAATAGACTAGTCTACCACTGATAAAGAATGCACCACCAGTTGTGCTCTTCCAGTCATCCACATTACCAGCCCAATTGGCATCGATAAACACTTTGAGATTGAAATCATTATTGTATGGATACCACAATCTATAATCTATAGTTCCCTTCAAATATTTAAGAATCCACTTGATTGGTACCAAGTGGGATTCTCTTGGACTTTTTTGGAAATGTGTAGCAATGCCCACTGCATGTGTAATATCTGGTCTGTTGTGTACTACATAGTGCAACTTACCAATCATTGACCGATATTCCTTCTCATTCACCAACGCTGAGTCATCTTCTTTTGACAATTTACAACCGGTCATCATCGGTGTACCAACCGGTTTGTTGTCTTCCATGCCAAAGGTCTTCAACATCTCTTTGACATACATGGACTGAGTGATAAAGATACCATCTTTCATTTGTTGAATCTGTAGTCCAATGAAGAACTTAATCTCTCAGATTAGTGACATCTCGAATTCCTTCTTCATTTCATCTGCAAATGCATGGCTCATCTTATCATCTTTACCAAAAATTATGTCATCAACAAGCACTTCACAGATCAGAATCTGATCTCCTTCTGACTTTAGATACATATTGCTATCTTCACTTGTTCTTTCAAAACCAATCTTCACAAGATGGGAGTGTAAACATTTATACCATGCTCTAGGTGCTTGCTTCAATCCATACAAGGCCTTATGTAGCCTACACACCATATCACTATCTTCTGATAGGGAAAACCCATTTGGTTGCCCTATATACACTTCCTCTTCAAGTATTCTATTCAAGAATGCTATCAATATGGTCTTGAAGATTTATGGAAGAGTTCCAGCTGGATACATGTAAAAGTACCATCTTACTTGATCTTATTTGATACACTTTTAATCCCTTGAAGGCTGCATATGCAAGTAACAGTCAAACTCCTTCCAATCTAGCTACTAGAGAAAAGGTTTCTCCATAGTCTTCTCCTTCTTCTTGAGCATATCCCTTACATACCAATCTTGCTTTGTTTCTTACCACTGTTCCATCTTCATTTAGCTTGTTTCTAAAAACCCATTTGGTGCCAATAACATTTTTGTGCTCAAGTCTGGGTACCAAAGACCATGTACCATTCTTTTCTATTTGGTCAAGCTCCTCTTCCATAGCCTTAATCCAGTCTTCATCTTTGTGTGCCTATTTAAATGTTTTGGGCTCAAATTCAGAAATCATGCAAGAATTATCTCTGACCTTTCTTCTTATAAGTAAGCTTGTATCCTTATCCCTTATGATCTACTTTGGATCATGATGCAGCTTTATATACCTAGGAATGATCTTGGCTGATTCCTCTTTCTTTTCCTCTTCATCCTCATCTTCATCTTCATCTACATCAGCGTCTACTGGTGTAGGAGCACTGTTACTTGTACTTGGTTATTTTACAATCGGTTCCCAAAAGGTTACACCCCGTTCATCTACTGCTTGCTCATTGCCAATTTCCTTTGGTTTCTCAGAGGTTTCATCAACTTTAACATTGATACTTTCAACAATTCTATGAGTCCTATTGTTAAAACAATTGAGAGCTTTTCTCTTAGTGGAATACCCTAAGAATATTCCCTCATCACATTTTGCATCAAACTTGCTCTGGTGTTCACTTCTCTTGAAATAACACTTGCTACCAAATATTATAAAGTAGCTTAGTACTAGAGTTTTACTGGTCCAATACTCATAAGGAGTTTTATCCTTACCTTTCTTGATGAGTACTCAGTTCATAGTGTACACTGCAATGCTCACCGCTTCTCTCCAAAAAGTGTGAGCAACCTTCCCTTGAATCAACATCGTTCTGGCTACTTCAACTACAGTCCGATTGTTCCTTTCTACTAGGCAATTCTTTTGTGGATTCCAGGGGGCAGATAGTTGCCTCTTGATGTCGTTCTCTTCAGAGTACTTATTGAATTCACCAAAAGTGAACTCACCTCCTTGGTCGGTTCTAAGGCATTTAATTCTTTTACTGCTTTCCTTTTCAACTAGTGCTCTGAAGGCTTTAAACTTTTCAAAAGCTTCAGACTTGCCTTTCAAGAATGTGACCCACATCATTCTAGAGCATTCAGCAATAAGAATCATAAAGTACCTATCTCCCTGGACACTCCTATTTTTCATAGGACCACACAAACGAGTATGCACAAGATCAAGTAAATTATCTGCTATGAAAGATTTACCTTTGAAGGTTGAGGAAGACATTTTCCCCAGTTGACATTCTTTGCACAAAGGATTCTCCAGTTTGTTCAGCACAAGCAATCCTCTAACTGCCTTGATCTTACAGGCCTTCACAATATTATCAAAATTTACATGGTAGAGTCTCCTATGCCATATCCAACTATCATCAAAATTAGCCATTAGAAATTGACAGATATTTGTATTTGACTGAAATAAGTTACCTTTGGTCTGCATACCGGTGGCCATCAGTTCACCACTCTTTCCTTTTATTTTTCACACTCCATCTTTGAATTCCAGAGTGAGTCCTTTATCATTCAACTGGGCAACACTCAAAAGGTTATGCTTGAGACCTTCTACCCAATACACATTATCAACAATGCTTTTTCCATTTAGAGAGATGGACCCTTTTCCTTTTACCATACATGGTGTATCATTACCAAATCGAACTACACCTCTATCATACTCTTCCAGAGACATAAACTTCCTCTGGTCACCAATCATGTGGTGAGAACATCCACTATCAATAATCCACTCATTAGAATTATCAAAGCGGGAGACAAGAGCCTTCTTGTCTGACACATCTTCCTTAATGGCTACAAACACTATGTCTTCGCTTTCTTTGTCTTTTGATTCATCATCAGTGACACCTTCATTGACTGCACAAGATAGTTTCTCCTATTTACTCCTTTGAACTTTTTAAACTTCTCTAGTTTGTCCTTATTATCACTATTAGGATATTTGACAGCAATGTGTCCTATCCTATTGCAATAAAAACATTTCAAAGGGAGCTTACCTCTATATTTTCTAGTTCCCTTAGGAAGTCTCTTGGCAAGAAGAGCTTAAAACTCCATCATGATCTCCTCATCATCCATATCCCTTCTTTGTCTAGGTTTACAGCTGATACCAACCTCTTTTCCCTTTCTAGATATTGTAACAGATGCTCTAAAGGTTGATTCAGTCTTCTAAACACTGCCATCATAACTATTTAGCTCATATGCGGTCAACTTAGTAATGATGGAGTCTAGGGATACCTTTTTCTTGTCAATAGATCTCAAATCCTAAATAGCGGCAACCCTTATTGCATAGACCAGTAACAAGGATCTCAAAAAATTTCTAACAATGGTGGGGTCATCTATTGTGCCTCCTGCACTCTTGATGTCTCCAACAACAATTTTAATTCTTATCCCATATTGTTGACTGGTCTCTCCTTCAACCATCTGCATGTCTTCAAATTTTCCCCTAAGGATCTCTTCCTTAGCTTGCTTCACATGCTCATCACCGCCATAGATAGTTTCCAGAGTATCCCATACATCTTTGGGATTGTCTTTATCTTGAACATTTATAAAATCAGTATCAGATAGACTACTGATAAGAGCTTCCATGACTTGCCCATTATTCTGAATTTCTCTTCTTTGATCATCGGTGAGAGTACCGGTAGGGACAACATAAGTATTCTCAACATAGTTCCAATGTTGAGCTCCTTCCATATCTTAAAGTTATCTCTGTTGAACTTAGGACCTTCCCTCTTCATCATTAGAATAGGATCTTTTCCTCAAGTGGTTAAGATTATAGCACCAAGGACCTGGAGGATGCTCTGATACCAATTGATGAATGATGATGAACACTAAATACCCAACAGGTACTGAGAGGGGGGGGGGCTGAATCAATATAGACAAAAATTTCTCTAACAACTTAAACTACAAAGACTGCACTAATTGGTAAACAATATCACCAATCTAAACAAAGGCACTATCCGTAAAACACAGTATGACTGTAAAAGACATAAACCAATAACACCTAGATCTTCTCAAAACTTAATAACTCATCTCAACTTCACTCATAAGCTTAAGCAAGTAACACATCAAAAATACAATGACCATTAGATTAGCTTGCATTACCGCTTAACAGAAAACACTAAAACATCACATGAAAAAGAATCACACATAACACGCTAATTTTTCACGTGGAAACCCAATTGGGAAAAACCACGGTGGGAATGAATACCCACAAGTTGTTCTTGAACTCTTCTGATGTTCGCTCTTTTAGGAGCCTAGTCCAGTTAAAGAATTTACAACAAGTTTTGCTAGGAACCAATCCTACTAGGGATCACTTGGTTAAGGGATGGCTAAATACTCGATTAGAGGTTAAAACCCTATTAAAGGTTACCTTGTAAGAGGATTTGAAGAAATCAATGATTTTGAGTCACCCTGTTAAAGAATTTACAAAAAGCTTGTTAAAGCTACTCGGTAAAGGGATTTTCCATCTACTGAAATGGTTAGAAGTCAACAGGTAATACACTGATCTGATAACAACACTTAATGCCAAGTCAAATCCACTTCAGTTCCTTTACATCTGCAATCTCACTCTGCAAATATCTACTCACTTCTCTGGTCTGGCAAGAATCACCTCATATACATTCATTTTCCAACAACTTCAAATGCAAATCATCATCGACCTTATAGACAATAAGTAGGTTAGTGGTTGAAACCTAAAACCCTAAGCATCTAGGTTAACAATACATTCGATCCAATCTTGGTCATTTAATCACATTACATAGGGTAAAACAATCTTGGACAAATCTCAAGTTGTTCTACATCGTCTGTTCTTCACCACTTCTAGAAGCTGATAACCCATCACGTGCTCTCCACTGTTTACTAAGATTTTGCACATTCCCAAGGTAGATAGAATCAATCTTCTTCATACAAGATCCTTAAGGAAATCCTTCACGCGCATAAGGCTAACGTGGCAACTTAATCTAATCTTCATTTCAATGCTAACTCATCATAGGATGTCGTTGGTCAAATCACACAGACTTGGAATGCATCAACTGGAAACCCTGAAGCTGAGACTACCAACTGATAATCATATCAAGTGAAACCCTGATACAAACTTTGCATATACCGGTTCACACTTCATCATACCAGTTCACTTGCTAGTTTACTTACTTCAATATACCGGTTCACACTTTAGCATATTGACATCAATGACAACATACATTATCATCATGTCATCAAACTCTACACATATGTCAACAACAACATATTCTGATTTTGTTGTTGATAATGATGTACAACTCTATTTCTTGCTCAACCATGGAATCAATCTGCTACCAAGAAAGAATGTCCCACCAATGGTGATCTTTTTGTCATCTACATCTCCTTCCCAATTTGCATCGCTGTATGCACATAAATCAAAATTTTCATCTTTAGGATACCATAAACAAAGATTTGTTGTGCCTTGTAGATACCAAAAAATCCTTTTCATCATCGATTCATGATTTTCTTTAGGATTACTCTAAAATCTTGAAACAATACATACTACATTCATTATATCATGTCTTGTTTGTGTCAAATACAGTAAGCCTCCAATCATAGATTTATAGCTTGTTGGATTAACAAGAGCTAAATCATCCTTCAATGTCATTTTATCAATTGTAGTCATAGGAGTACTTACCGGTTTAGAGTTTTCCATACCAAATTTCTTCAATAGTTCCTTCAAGTAATTTGTTTGACATATGAATATACCTTTATTAGTCTGGTAAATATGCAATCCTAAAAAGAATTTTATCTCCCCAATCATAGACATTTCAAATTCTTTCTGCATCTTATTAGCAAAGTCTTTACACAATCCATCTTCTCCTCCAAAAAAGCTTCAATAACCAAGATGTTATCATTAGTCACTTTGAAATATAGGTTGCTATCAACATTACCTTTATTGTAACCAAGTTTGAAAAGATATTTGTCCAATATAGCATACCAAGCTCTAGGAGCTTGTTTCAATCCATACAAAGCTTTCCTTAATCTGCAAGCCATATCTATATCATTTATCAATGAAAATACATTGGGTTGTTTAATGCAAACTTCCTCTTAAAGATCACCATTCATAAAAGAACATTTTACATCCATTTGATATACTTTATAGTTCTTGTGTGCTACAAATGCAAGAAATAATTTGACTCCCTCAATTCTAGCTACTCATGCAAAAGTTTCATTGTAATCAATTCCCTCTTTCTATGAATATCACTTACACACTAGTCTTTCTTTATTTCTAATTACCTTACCATATTCATTAAGTTTATTTATGAATACCCTTTTAGTTCCAATTACATTTTTGTCTTTAGGTCCATGTATTGTTATTTTCAATTTGCTCTAATTCATCTTTCATAGCTTCAATCCAATGTTTATCTTCACATGCCTCAATAACAGATGCTAGTTCATTTTGAGAAATTAAACATACCTCTTCATTTGCCAGTCGCCCTCTTGTCATAACACCTTGATACTTATTCCCAATTATCAGACTTTCAGAGTGATTCGGTCTTACATACCTGGGTTTGTTTGCTTGTTGTTGTTCTTTAGTGATTGTGGAATTCTCTAATGATACTGGTGTGACTAGATGCGCATTCTATACTAGTGCACTTTATATAGGTTCATTTATGATCATCTCAACTTTCGGTTCAAAATCCATAGACCTTGAATTTCCTCTGAAGTGCTCATCTATCTTCACATTTGCACTCTCAATGATTTTCCGCAATCTTTTACTAAAACATCTATATGCCTTGCTCTTAGATGAATAACCAAGAAATATTCCTTCATCACTTCTAGGATCAAACTTGCCAATATACTCATCTCACCCAATATAGAATTTGCTTCCAAATATTCTAAAGTATTTAAGAGTAGGAGTATTACCAAACCATAGTTCACAAGGGGTCTTACCGGTTTCACCTTTGATGTGAACTCTATTAAAAGTGTAAACCATTGTATTCACTACTTCTCTCCAGTACACATGAGGTAGATTTTCTTCCAATATCATGCTTCTGGTTGCATTCAAAATAGTTTTGTTCTTTCTTTCCACAATTCCATTCTGCTGAGGTGTCTAAGGTGCTGATAGTTGTCTTTTGATTCCATTCACTTCATAGAATGCATTAAACTCCTTAGATGTAAATTCACCTCCTTGATCTGATCTTAAACATTTGATTTTCTTACCAGTCTCATTCTCTACCATTGTCTTGAACAGTTTGAATTTCCCAAAAGCTTCTGATTTTTCCTTGAGAAAGGTAACCCAACACATTCTAGAATAATCATCAATGATTAGCATAAAGTATCTATCTCCCTGTAGACTTCTAATTCTTTCCGGACCACACAAATTAGTATGGATTAAATCAAGAACATTATTGGATTTCTTAGAAATACTCTTAAAAGTTGTTCTAACTTTCTTTCCCATTTGACATTCCTTACATACTGGAATAAAAGGTTTTACAATCTTAGGTAAATCCCTTACTACCTTAATTGAACTGATCTTTAAAATGCAATCAAAATTCACATGACAAAGTCTCTTATGACATAACCAACTTTTATCAATATGTACAATCAAGCATGTATTTTCATTGTTATTCAAATGAAAGATATTACCTCTAGTCTAATTACCGGTTCTAATCTCCAAACCAGATCTATTCATGATTTTGCATTTACCATTCTTGAATTGTAACTGAACTCCCTTTTTAACTAATTGTCCAACACTCAAAAGATTATTCTTCAAACCTTCAACATAATAAATGTTGTCAGTATTGTTCTTACCATCAAAAGATATAGTGCCTTTTCCTCTGATCAAACAAGCTTTATCATCACCAAATCTTACTAGACCTCCATTATATTCCTGAAAAGATAAGAATTCACTTTTATCACTAGTCATATGATGTGAACATACAGAATCTATAATCCATTCATCCTTTTCTTCAATTTTAGCTGTCGGGGCATGCTCTACCAATGGAATAGTAGGTGTTAGTTGATCTTCTTTTATTGCAACAAAATCCCATCCATTATCTAGTGGTTCTTCATCTGAATCATCAGTAACTCCTTCATTAGCATAGTAACATGATTTGTCTCTTTTCTTGTTAAATCCGTCTCTCTGATATTCAGGGTTAGGCTTATATGTTCTTTTAGCTTCTTCTCTCAATCTTTGATGTCTATCAGGACATCTAGATGTGATATGACTAGCTTTATTACAATTAAAACATTTAAATGGTTCTTTACCTTCATACTTACTTCCAATAGGACCTTTAGGCATTTTCCTTCCAAATAGTGCTTCAAGTTCTTCTAATTCTTCATTTTCCTTGCTGATATCTTCAAGTTCTCTTGCATAAAGTGATTTCCAATTAGATTTGTCAGATGCTGATGATGATGTTGAAGATGATGATGCTTTGAGGGCCAAATCTATCTTAATTGTAGCAACAGGACCAAATTCCTCAATCTCAAATGCTGAAAGTTTTCCAACCAAGATATCTAGATACTAATGTATTAGGCGTTGTTCTCAACTCATTAACAGAAGTTACTTTCATTTTATATGTTGGTGGAAAATCTCTTAAAAATTTAGAAACAATCTCATCTTCACTTAAGGAACCTTCACAACATTGTATTCCCAAAATAATTTCATTAACCCTTCCTATAAAAGCATAAATTCTTTCATCTTCTTCCATTTTCATATTTTCATACTAGACCCAGAAGCATTCCAATTTTACAATTTTGATAGTGGTATCTCCTTCATTAAATGTCTCCAATTTATCCCAAATAGCTTTAGTAGTGGATCGATCTAATAATCCCATGATTTGTTGATCTGATAAGGTGTTCAAAAGTGCTTCTCTTTCTTTGCAATCATCCTCTAGATCCTTACCCAATGTTGGTGGATTAGGTTGATTCGGTGTAGGACAAACATAGTCATTCTTTGTAACATCCCATATGTCTCTCCCAATGTAATTTAGATGTGTCTCTATCCTGATCTTCCATATACCATAGTTAATTCCATCAAGTTTCAGACTGTCCTTCCTAAAAAAATTTGTTGCCATAGAATCTCCTCAAGCTATTAAACTTCTGCAAAAAGAGGACTTAGCTTGGATACCAATTGTTAGGACCCAGAGGCAACTGAGAGGGAGGGTGAATCAATTGTCTATTAATTTCAACCCAAATATAACTTAATCAAACTTGATACTTAATACTGGTAAACCAGACTTAATGTTGGTTGATAGATTACCAGTTAATACTAATACCAATAAAGCTTAATGTGTAAAAAAGAAAGAGAAACAACATCCACAACACATAACACAAAGATTTGTATGTGGAAACCCTGTAAGGGGAAAAACCATGGTGGGAAACCTTACCCACAATTAGATGATACTACTATAGATAGTATATGTATACAAATGGGATCTGCACATGCAGAAAGGCCAACTGCCTAGAGCTCGCTGCTCAATCACAAAATAAGAGTCACATTGACTGCAATTGGATGGTTAAATCCAATGATAATGTACTACTTAAAGTAGCATCTCCAATCTTGGATTCAGTACCGGTTAAGCTCTAATAATCACCTTTAAACCTTCCTTGAACCTTCTCTATAATTTTCTCATATGATCTTCAATATTCACACATACCATGTTACACTACCATAACCTTTTTATTCTCTGCTCATACCATTTCACATCTCACAAATGAGACATTACATATATACCAAAACTTAGGACCAAATGTGTAGGTCAGCTTACTAAGAATATTACAATAAAATCAATTACAAACAAGTCAAGATGTGATGCATCATGTCAGCTCAATACATTTACAATAATATGGAATTAATAAATCATCTGCATAACGTGTCATGTTGATCTGGAATAGATAATGCATGTTAGTTCATAACCTACACCAATTTGCCGGTAACAACAAATATGTCAACCCGATTAGACCAATTACCAAAACCATGTCTTTGACATAACCAGGTGATTTCCAAATGATAACAAGTCATCCTTAGTGCCAGTGAACAATATAACCTACCAGTAAACAATATATCGGTGACTGTGCATAAGTCACTAAACTTGCCGCTGAACATAATGTGTCGGTTCATCATAACCAAAGATCTCTAGAAGAATAAGTGTTGACATCAATGATAAAACTAATGCAACACATCCATAATACCAACACACCTCTCCCCATTTGACATCAATTACAAAAGACAGATACCAAACCAAGAATACTGGACAAAATAGCTGACTACTCCCCTTGAGTAGTAGCACCATACTCATCAACCCAGATTAGAAAAGTGTGTCTAATAAGTTTACCGGATTGATGCATTCCTACATCTCTAAGTCTCTTTTGGAGGGTTGGTAACCTTCAAATAATGTTTGAGTTTTTCAAAAGTATCTTTAGGAAATGGTTTGGTTAGAATATTTGCAAATTGTTCCTTAGTAGGCACATAAACCAATCTGACTTCCTTTGCTTCAACCTTTTCCTTCAAGAAATTATACCTTATAGAAATGTGTTTTAATTTGGAATGAAATACCAGATTCTTTGACATATCAATAGAAGTAGTATTATCACAGTGAATAACAATAGGCTCATCATAACTTACCCTTATATCCTTTAACATCTATTTCATCCATAAAATCTGAGTACAGTTGGTAGTAGCTGCAACATATTCTACTTCAGTAGTAGAAAATGAAGTGCATGATTGTTTCTTACTAAGCCATGAAACCAACTTCTTCCCAAAAAAAGAATGGATCGCTAGTAGTGCTCTTCTAATCATCCACATCTCCTGCCCAATTGAAGTCTATATATGCACATAACTTGAGGTCATCATCCTTAGGATACCATAATCCAAAGTCTGTTGTACTTGCCAAATATCTTAATATTCTCTTGACAACAATATCATGAGTTTCCCTAGGATCTGACTCAAATCTAGAAGCAATACAAATAACATTTATTATATCAGGTCTAGTCTAAGTTAGGTACAATAAACCACCAATCATTGATTCGTATCTGCTTAGATTCACTTTAGGTGATTCACAATCCTTTGACAATTTGCAACCGGTTATCATAGGAGTATCGACAAGTTTAGAATTCTCAAGTCCAAATTTCTTAAGTAACTCCTTCACATACTTAGTTTGACAAATGAAAATGCCTTTATCTATCTAAGTAATCTGCAATCCTAAGAAAAATTTCATCTCAACAATCATAGACATTTCAAATTCATTCTTCATGTCATCAGCAAATTTCATGCATAGACCTTCCTGTCCTCCAAAAATGATATTATCCACAAAGACTCCAATAATCAATATATCATCATGCTCAATTTTGTAATATAAGTTACTATCAACATTACCTTTACTAAAGCCAAGTTATGAAAGATACTTATCCAATCTAGCATACCATGCTCTAGGGACCTATTTCAGTCCATATAAAACTTTCTTTAGCCTGCAAACCATGTCCTTGTCTTCTGATACATAAAATCCATCAGGTTGCTCAATGTAGACTTCTTCTTCAAGATCTCCATTCAGAAATACACATTTGACATCCATCTGATATACTATGTAGTTCTTGTGTGCAACATAAGCAAGAAAAAGTCTTACAGCTTCAATTCTAGCAACCAAAGCATAAGTCTCTCCATAATCAACACCTTCTTTCTGTGAATAGCCTTTGCAAACTAATCTAGCCTTGTTCCTTACAAATTTACCATCCTCATTTAAATTATTCCTGAAAACCCATTTAGTTCCAATAATGTTCTTGTCTTTAGGTCTAGGTACTAGTTCCCATGTCTTATTCTTTTCAATCTAATCTAATTCCTTTTCCATTGCTTTTATCCAATTTTCATCCATACTAGCTTCAATAAAAGAGTCAGTGAACATACCTCTTCAACAACTAACCTTCTCTTAGTCATCACACCTTTCCTTTTGTCTCCAAGGATATGATCTTCAGAATGATTTAGCTTTACATTCCTAAGAGTATTTGAATTTTCTTGATTTGCTGACTCATTCTATTGTCCATCTGTCACTGTTGAATTTTTTGATGCTATCAGAGTCACCGGTTCACTATTTAGAATTGATTCTTGCATTATTAGTTTAGGTCTGTTAAATTAATCTTCAAGTCCATAATCATAAGCTTTGATTTGATTACTACCATGCTCATCCACCTTGACATTTATGCTTTCCATTATCCTATTAAATATTTTGTTATAACATCTATAAGCTTTACTTTTGGTAGAATAACCTAAAAATATTCCTTCATCACTTCTAGGATCAAACTTTTCTAATGCATCATCTCTTCTAATGTAACATTTCTTCTAAGTTTTTGAAATATCTGACAATAGGAGTGTGACCAAACCATAATTCATAGGGAGTCTTATCAGTATCGCCTTTAATGTGTACTATGTTGAAAGTGTATACAGTGGTATTGACAACCTCTCTCAAATAGATATCAGGTAATCTAGCTTCAGTCATCATAGTCCTTGTTGCATCCAAGATTGTTCTAGTCTTCCTTTCAACCAATCTCTTCTAATGAGGGGTTCTAGGAGCAGAAAGTTGTCTCATAATACCATTCCTTTCACAAAAGTTGTTGAACTCACTGGATGTAAACTCATTGCCATGATCTGATCTCAAGCAGTTTATCTTCATTCCTATCTCAGTCTCAACTATAGCTTTAAATATTTTAAATTTCTCAAGAGCTTTAGATTTTTCCTTCAAAAATGCCACCCACATCATTCTAGAATAGTCATCAATAAGTAACATTAAATATCTATTACCTTGAAAGCTTTTAGTCCCTACCAATCCACACAAATCAATATGAATAAGATCAATAATTTCATTAGATTTATCATGTATATTTTTGAAAGAAGTTCTAACTTGCTTACCCATTTGACATTCTCTGCATACTGTATTATGAGGTTTAACAATTTTAGGCAAATCTCTGACATCCGGTATTGAACTGGTCTTCACTATGCAATCAAAATTTACATGACACATCCTCTTGTGCCATAACCAAATTTCATCAATCTGAGAAATCAAGCAAGCCTTCTCACCATAGTTCAAATGAAAGATATTACCTTTGGTCTGAGTTCCAGAAGCAATCTCCAATCTAGATTTATTGATGATCTTACACTTTCCATCCTTGAACTACAAATGAAATCCTCTATCCACCATCTAGCCTACACTTAAAACATTATTATTTAAACTATCAACATAGTAGACATTATCAGTATTAGTCTTACCATCCAAAGATATTGTTCCTTTGCCTTTGATCCTATATGCCTTATTGTCTCCAAATTTGACCAATCCACCATCAAATTCTTGCAGTGATTAAAACTATCTCTTGTCACCAGTCATGTGATGCGAGCATCCACTATCTATGACCCATTTATCATTCTCTTCAATCTTAGTAGCCAAATACTTTTTCTCAGTATGAGTTGCTTCAATGACAGATTATGGAGAATCATCCTTGATAGCAATAAAGACCTAATATGTGCCGGAGGAAGCTCCATTACCAGATCCACTCAAAGGTTCACCATCATCATCATCAGAAATACCAGAATCATTATCACTAGCATAATAACATGATTTATCCTTATTCCTTTTGAATCCAGGTCTTCTCTAATATTCAGGATTAGGCTTATAATTCCTCACAAATATTTCATGATTCCTAATAGCTCCTTCAGGACATTTAGAAGAAAAATGACCAGTCTTATTGCATAAAAAACATTTAAAAGAGACTTTTCCTTTATACTTACTTCAAATTGGTCCTTTAGGGATTCTTCTAGCAATCAGGGCTTCCAATTCTTCAAGCTCTCTTTCTTCTCTCTCAAATTCCTCCATATCTTTAGCATACATATCTTTCTAATCTATCATTTGTTTACTAGAGGTAGATGCTTTAAATACAATATTAGTTTTAGCAATATTATGATCTCCAAGCTCTTCAAGTTTAAAAGCAGTTAATTTCCCAAGTAATGTATCTCTAGTCACAGGGGTACTTGACATTGTCAGGAGTTTATTGATAACAATAGCCTTCATCTTGTAAGCCAGAGGTAGAACTCTTAGAACTTTTGACACTATTTCAACATATCCACCACATAATTTGATTCCCATGACAATCTCATTGACTCTATCCATGAAATAACTTATCTTCTCATCCTCCTCCATCTTCAAATTTTCATACCTTACCTGGAAACCTTCAAGTTTAGCAATCTTTATTGCCTAGTTGCCTTCATAAAGATTTTCAAGATTCAACTAGATCTTCTTAGCATTCTCCAATTCTATGATATTCAATAGCTTTTCATCAGATAGGGTTCTCAACAAAGATTCTTTTACTCTCACATCATTTTCAACTCTCTTCTATTCATCAATAGGTGTCAGTGTACCAAAATTAGGACCATGAGGTATATACCCTTTTTTAGCTATCTCCCAATCTTTTGTTCCAAGACCTCTGAGATGAATCTTCATTCTCTCCTTCCATATTTTGTAATTTGTACCATCAAACTTGGGACTCTCCTTCTAGTAGGGATTGAATGTAGAACTAGATACTGAGGCCATCGGATCTCCTCAAGTGGTTAAGATTCTGCAGATAGGACCTTGCTCTGTAACCAATTGTTAGACAACTCTAATACCAATTGTTAGAATGTACTGATATTGGGAGTAAACTAGAAGGGGGGGTGAATCATTTTACTAACAATAATATCTATCAATTCAATTATAAACCTTAAACCGGAGCACAACAAAATGAAGAATATAACTCATCAACTTCTATGAATCTCAAAGATGTGGCAATTCTCTCATCTTCAAGATCTTCTAGCAATGCCACTCTCTCAGTCCTAGTCCCATGCCCACATGCTTCTTCTACATATCTAGGGGGTTATCCTTGGGGTTGATCAACTCCCTCATCATCTTTCAAAGCTCTTAAATCACTAACAACCTCATCTATATCACCAACCTCTTAGGTGTCATCATATGACACCAAGGGCACATGATCAACTTTATTTTTTCTTTTTGGTGGGGGTGGACTCGGTGAAGATTCTTGAACAGACATAGTATCAGGAGAATCATAGATTACAACCCCTTGGGGTTTCTTCATAAGAAATTTAGTTACTTTGGTTGACGTGTCATCACCAATTGATTTCCCATACAATTTTTTAAAATTGTTTAGAAACAAATCAATCCTTATAATGATGTCTTTCTCCTTTGTGAAAAAACCTGGAAAACCTAGATATTTCTTTATTTTGTCTTCTTCTATCCTTATCAAAATATTTTATTTTCTCCTCTGAAAAATATCATCAAAAGTAACCCAATTTCTAATTACATCTTCATGTAGTAGCACTTCATGAGAAACCCCTAAGTTGGTCAATATTTTCCTTTTAACAAAATTAATGTGGCCTTTAGGATCACACAATCTCTTTGGGCCTAATTTCAAAGAATAATTTGTTTTCATGTATCTGTGAAAATCTTCTAGGACATTAGATCCAATAGAGAATCCACCATACCTAGCAACATAGAGCAAGAAGTTGCCCTTATAATGATGTCTTTCTCCTTTGTGAAAAAACCTGGAAAACCTGGATATTTCTTTATTTTGTCTTCTTCTATCTTTATCAAAATATTTTATTTTCTCCTCTGAAAAATATCATCAAAAGTAACACAATTTCTAATTACATCTTCATGTAGCAACACTTCATGAGAAACCCCTAAGTTGGTCAATATTTTCCTTTTAACAAAATTAATGTGGCCTTTAGGATCACACAATCTCTTTGGGCCTAATTTCAAAGAATAATTTGTTTTCATGTATCTATGCAAATCTTCTAGGACATTAGATCCAATAGAGAATACACCATACCTAGCAACATAGAGCAAGAAGTTCCCCTTATAATGATGTCTTTCTCCTTTGTGAAAAATCCTGGAAAACCTAGATATTTCTTTATTTTGTCTTCTTCTATCTTTATCAAAATATTTTATTTTCTCCTCTGAAAAATATCATCAAAAGTAACACAATTTCTAATTACATCTTCATGTAGCAACACTTCATGAGAAACCCCTAAGTTGGTCAATATTTTCCTTTTAACAAAATTAATGTGGCCTTTAGGATCACACAATCTCTTTGGGCCTAATTTCAAAGAATAATTTGTTTTCATGTATCTGTGCAAATCTTCTAGGACATTAGATCCAATAGAGAATCCACCATACCTAGCAACATAGAGCAAGAAGTTCCCCTTATTTCTTCTCTCCCTTATATCCTTTTCCATCCACAACATCTACAACATAAACTCTAGGAATGCAATTCTATTAGATACAAACGTAGGTAGTTGATGAGGATCTTGAGGGAAACCATACACCTTGATCAACATGTATTAGATATATAAAAACAATCACCAAAGTTATTAGTGTGCCTTGCTTCAGGTTTCATAGCTAAGGGCCTTATCAACTCCGTGATTTTAGGCCACAATCTATTAACAAGGTGTTTTAGAGAGTGCATCACTGAAACTAAAAACACACAGTGAAAAGATTTGCAATCATTATTTTTTCACTTTTGCCCCAAATATAACACCATAGTTGCACTAGCATTTTGTTTCTCATGTTGTCAACAATTTCCGATTTCAACTCTTTTCCACAACTTGCCAATTTTGATATAATATCAAATGACATAATAATGAGTAATATCAGAAGTCGTCATAACAATGAGTAATTATAGAAGTCACAGGATACCCTCTTCTCTTTCAAAGCAACAAGATACTCATGGATCCTTCTTTTAACCTCTAAGGAAAAATCAAATTCAAGGTTCAAGTCAGAATTTTGTACTCTCATAGACATATTGATCAAGGCAATCAACATTCTGTCTTTTGTATCCTCTCCCAATGTTTGACATAAGGAAACATATGTCCTTTGAATATAATCATGAAATTCAACCACAACAAAAGGCTCATTCTGTATGATTTCCATTTTTTAGTTATTAAAACCTCATTTTTTGTACAATGGGATTTCATCCTTCCTATACGTTTTTCTCAATCTGGCATAATTCTCTATAAACTTTGCTAGATCAACTTTATTTATGGCTTTCTTATTCAATGTAAAACAATTTACAATAGTTGATCTAGTTATTACTAGAAGAGGATTTCCACTAGGCATTCTCATAGTCCTAGTAATAGGGTGATAGTGTTCTACAACACTTGAATCAACTTGACATCCACAAATACATTTGGTACAATCAATTTAGCTAGGTCCAAAGTTCAAGAGTTTGACACTAAAACCTTCCCATCTTGCTTATAATAAAAATACCAAAACAAATCTCATCTAGCTATGGGAATTAGGGTATCCCTGCAACCCTGCAAACTATCTTTGAAAACCTTCCTAGACCCTGCATCTTCCGATTGAGACAAGATATCTAACATAAAATGTTGGAGGAGCCTTTTCTTTTTAGTAGGGATTGATTATTCACCCTTGTGTTTAAATCTTTCCCCCTTCTAAGGCATTGTCACTTATTCTAATTCAGCTCAAATTTAGCTGGGCTACTTTCCAAATTCACTAGCAACTTACAAAGCCTTGAGGGAATGAAGTACTTACTTTTTAAAAAGAACTTGCAAGTGTTCCGGACTTTCTGTAATTGTCGCAGAGCTCCAAATATCAATTCCTCAGATGTAGATTGAATCTATCAAGTAAGAATTCTAAATTTAATGGGTGTTTCCAAGTGTCATCTCAATATAAGTGCCAACAAGCCACCTTATAATTTTGCTACCTTTTTCAAGAAAACATGGCTATGATGTGCTTATGTCATCCTTGATTAGCTACCTTAATTTCTCCTCTTACCACTCTACCACAAACTCTCCTCAAGACCCCTTTTAATCTTTGTAGGAATGCAGTTAAAGTTAACCACCTCATTGCAAGGTCACTTTAAGTCATGCTTGTGCCTCCTGCATTATTTGGGTATCATCATTTAACTTATCTCTTTGACCACTAACACCTTGTGATTTAGCAATAGATTAGTTTATTATCTCTCTACTACCAAGTTCATGAACATATAATACATTTCCTTTGTGAGAATGCGATAACACTCATATTACTCTTTCTCATTACAATTGTCCCCCAATTCACCCAAAGGGTCATGCATTGGGGTCTGGGTAGTACGATAAACCAATAAATTATTTCCTTCTTAAGTTGCCACTTTACCAAATGTTAATAAGACAAGGCTAAGGACTTGCAAGATTGTGGTACACTAAATCAACAACTTTCTTCTTATTGTTGTCCTATAGCCTTTTAGCTATTCTCAAATATGACAACTATTAAACTGAGGGGAATGATATTGGGGCAATATTAAGCTAGTATGATGAGTGGGTCATGGCTAGAAAGGGAATTTATAAAATTTATAGGAGATAAAAGTGGAAAACTTAAGACATGAAATATTTTTAAAGGTGATTAAACATTTCAAAAATGTGAAAAGGAAAAGATTTAGACTTATAATTCATGACTTCTCAAAAAAAAAATTAGGCTTCTAACATCTGCCCCTGTTTGTGTGTAAGTGATGTTTTCTATCATGTTTAATATGAACCTCTGATAGTATGTGAAAGGGAGGACATTTCAGAGAATGTACCACATGTGATTATTGATTAAATAGAGTTGTAATTCAATAAGAGGATTAAAGAATGATTTTTTTATAATAAAATTTGATTGAAATTCATTGGCTGGGTATGTGCAGGATCATGAGGGGCTAAAAAGTGGTGATATTCTGACTAAAGTCCTGATTGATCTAGGTTGATTGAAAAATATCTATAACTTCCAAATAGTATGATATTTTTTGAATTTGAAACATGCATCACATTATATGCTTAATATATTGTAGGATTTTGAAAAAAATTGAATTTCATAAAGTTTTGACCAAGTTATGGTGGTCAGACATATGAGTTTTTTATATTTTTAAAAATTTGTAATAAAAAAATCATAATTAATTATTTATTAAAAAAATATGATAAAATATGTGTCACATCTCGAAACGAGTCTTCTACTTATATCTAAAATCTTATAAAAGAATATTATGATTTGATTGTGGTTAGGGTGGTTAGATAGACACCTACTTCTTATCATTTTCCTAAAATTTTAGTACTACTACATTGACATTTCAATTTTTTGTCAAATAGATTTTTTTTTTTAGAAAACTAGTAGCTTAGAAACTACATTCAATTTGCTACAAATTCTATTCTTACATATTTTTGAAATAATGTTTGTAACTTATTCAAATTTTTATGTCAAGTTTCCTAACTCTTTTTTTGATCTTGAGTGCCACTTAAGGGCCTATTTGGCCTAGCATAATCTTGGACATACCCGAGTATATGAAATGGTTAGAAATGTGCAACTAGACAAATGCGAATCTTATAATATTGCATTAGTGAAGATCATGATGATTTTCAATTTTTTTCTTCAGTGAATGATAAATGCATGCTTTAGGTGATAACGATTAAGTATGAATGAACATGTTAGATACTAATGAGATGTGTATTTGAAGTTGTATTATGCTTAGGGCAATCATTTCCATATGATGGGATTATGATCTATAATGTAATAGGATTATCTCATTGTGGTTACTATATTATTGCATAAGCTTGTGTTGGTAGCACTAAAATCATGTGTATTCTTCTTGTTGATCCTATTGTTAGTAGAAAATTTTGTGTGGTTTAATCCACCTAAGATGCTTACTTCTCCTTGTGTGGCTCATGCATTCTTCCGCTTGCATTCTTTTCCATCAACACTGTTCATATCTATCATAAAGCCTTTGTTCATACATAGGCATCCCAGGTGATTTCTTATCATGGTTTGGATCATTGACTATATCATAATAAAGGTTTGTTTCTAGGCTGGGGGAAAAATCCTAAACCTGGCTAGGGGCAAAAAGTTGTGATCATTTTGAGCTTAATCAAACAGGGAGAACAACATTCAGACAATGCTTGTCAAGCGTAAAACTAAGATACATCCAACATTGAACATAAGACCACATTGTCAACCATTAACTATCACATATCAATGGATGATATATCTTGACTCATGATTTTAACACTTTGGCAATAAGGGTTCAACTATTTTATTTTGATTTTTGCTATCATGATTTCTTAGTAACTCCAGGATGTCTTTGACTAGAGGAACGAGTAAGGAACATTATATTTTTCTTGTCTATTGTTTGTAAATTAATCATTAATATGTGCAAATTTGTCTAAGGACATGATCATCAGAGTATTAGGGAAGACATTTCGGACTTGCATATAGAAATCGTTAATATTGCCTATTTTACGCAAGCAACACTTTGGTCATCTTGGTTCAATTATAACTCGATGCTTGTGCTAACTTGCAATATCAAAACCCAGGAAAGTAGTGCTCAAGTCATCATGGTTCAATTATACCATTGATGTTTGCACTCACTTCCCACATTTTAAAGGCTCAATGATGAAACAAAGCAATGACTCCATCACCAATCCAATCACTGCATTGCATTTCATTTTTGCATTTGTATTTTAGAGTAGATTTGCATTTGCATTTTAGAGTAGATTTTCATTTCATTCTGCATGGGATCACAATGCTCATCTTTTCCAAGGACATGGTGTTATCTCTCTTATTATGTGATTGAGTACATTGGACAATAACAAAAAAAATAATCAATTCATTCATCCTGCATGATAAGTTAGTTCATCTCATGTAACCATTGCATACTAAGGCATCATTCATATAAAGCATCAAATCATTCATTCATTTAGTAAGATCATTGCATCGCATTCATCTAATCTCAAATCATATAAAATAGCACCATTGCATTGCATTGCATCCATCTCATATTAACATGCATGAGAAAATTCTAAACATAGAAAGCATTGCATTGCACATGTATCACACAACAATTATAAATGTCACCATACATATTTGCATTTTCCTATATCATGTAAATACTACATCATCATATATCCATCATCTAGAATTCATAAGCATATAGAAGTTAAAGCATACATCAAGCATACATCAGGAAAGTAACTGCACAACATAATCATATATCAAATGGAATGTATCCATCATCTCATAGGTCATCTAGAGAAAATAGGATCGACTGCATATCATATCAAGATCAATGTCCAAAGTACAATGATATCACAAAATATATAAGATACATCACAAATATACATCGCAGGGAATCATCAATATCTCATCACAAAAAGGTGTGTACATAAATGGATCAATGTCCAATATTAGTGTGACCACTAGGACGCGGAGCGAGACTCTGTCCTGATGTGACAGGTAGAGTAACACTAGATGGTACCCCTGTACCTGAGTCCCCACCTGGGGGAGCTCTCTAAAGTGGCCCTGTCACTCCTCGACTCTCAGTCTGGCTCTGTCTTGATCTCCTGCTCAGCTATGAAAATCTTGGAGCCCTCCAATTAGGAGGAACAATAGTAAAGTATAAGGTCCTATAATAATCAGCCTCTCAGATCCCCTAACACATCATCTTTAGGGCAGTCTTCCCTGAAATAGACTCTCCTGACAACTATATCTGAGCCTTGGCCAACTGACACCTATCCCTACTTGCATCTCTCTTGACTAGGAGAGAAGCCATGTGAGTCTCTAGCTGGGCCATCTGAGAGTCCCTCTCTACTAATCGACTCTCTAGCTACTGAACTTGAGCTTGTAAGTCCATAATCTAAGCCTGCTACTAATGAGATGACATCCTAATGGTGATCCGTCAAGGTGCCTTTGCCTATGGCTTCTCAGCCCGTGATACTATTATAGGTACCTACTCAACCAGGGGAATCTCCTACTCTAGAACCTGATGCCCCTGATCCCCTAGACCTAATCTCCTGCATCTGACCACCCGAGCCATATAATTTGTATATAAATCTTTGGCAAATCTAGAACTACTAGCTCCTGGTGTACTTGTCAGTGACACTACCATTGCTTGACCATCTCCCCCATCATCATCTCCCCCATCCCCCCCATCATCATCTCCTCCATCATCATCTCCAACACCATGATCTCCTGCATCTCCTCCATATCCATCTCCATCTCCAATATCATCTCTGCCTCCACCTCCTCCCCCCCCACCATCCCTTCATCATCTAGGAGCTCTACGTTTTAGCCTCTCATCATCCTCATCTAAGACAGGCTCTGGCTCATCCAGACATGTCAGCCTCAGAAACCTGTGTATAGTACAATGCATGACATACTCATGTGTCATCCCGCTATCCATCACACCAAGAAGATAATCCCAATCAAGTGGCCCAAATGATCGATACTCAACACAATCCTAATCATATGAAATAGAAGACCCCCAAGTAGCCACATCCAATCTTTGGCGAGCATAATGAGATGTACCCTATGGTATCCCTTGTATCCTGCCATATTGTCTCAACACCCTCGTACAAAGGAATCACTCAATGACATAGGGTGTCGATCCAATCAGATATTGCATCATGAATACATACGGTATGTCTAATGCATCCTCGGGTCAAATCTCTCAATCCCTGTATGGCCTCCATATTATAGTATCTAGATCATCCAAGGTCCGTCACCAGTACTCCAATTTGCCCAGCTTTCACTAGACAATGATACCAGAATACCCATCAGCATAAGACCTACCTATAGGTCTCTCTGTGTCAGCCAATGGTCATGTGATAGGTAAATTATCCCAGGCCCATATCTGAAGCGTGGTCACCCCTGCTGATAACGCAGCTGATCCCTGGTACACAACTCGGTGCAAGTCATGATACAAGTGCACCAACATACATGACCCCTATGCAAATTGAGTCCCCTCAATCACCATCTGCTCAAGTAGATGGCCCCATCCAACAAATAATCCCTTTGACCTATGATCACGACAAAGGAAGCCTCCAATAAATCTGACAAGCACAGTTGGTGATGTGGCATATAATATCTCTAGCATCTCCTGCCATGCAATATCATACCTGCCTATCTCATCATCCTCAAACACTCAACAAAGTGCATCTCCCCCCCGCTCACTGAGATCATAATATACTAGATCGCCCATCACAGGGATGTGCAAAATCTAGTAGACATCCTCGGGTGTCACCATCATCTCTCCCATCGGCAAATGAAAAGTATTATGCTCACTATTCCAGCACTTTGCTAAAGCTATCAGTAATCCCCAGTTTATCAAAGGTCGAGGCATGTCAAGAAGGGAAGATAAACCACACCTGCTAATGTGGTCTCGCTCCGCCTGGCTAAGGTAGGGTATCAACATACATGTCTTCAAGAAATGCTCCTGAGATTGAAGAATGGTAAAGTGCTCTTGCAATCAAATAATCCCATCATATCAGTTTCTTGATTTATCTATCTATCAAATCAATCTATCTATCAGTCTATTTTGCTCAATTGAGATTTTTTTCAAATCTCGTTGGGCCCCTATCAATGATGCTCATCTATCATGAGGTCATTATCAATCTTACCTCATCTCGCATGTGCATCGAGATAATCAGAACTAACCATCAAATTTATCAATTAGGAGCATCTAATTTTATCAATTAGATAGATAATCAAATATTACCCTATCAAAAATCAAATCAAATTGACAACAAAGTCAACCAATCGACAAAGTTGGGTTTTCTCAAAGTACGTATTGGTGGACCATATGTTAGAGGATGCTCATATCATCAAACTCACTCTAACCTATGCTGGTGGTACGGGATCACCATTTGCTTCCTCCAGAGAAAATTTTCTCAAACAACTGCAGTGCACAAATGAGGAGTGATAAAAGGAATTCACCTTTTTAAACTCATAATGGAGCATTTAAGTGGGATTTTTATTCCACTGACTTTTAATCATCTAATCATCTAATCAACCTGATAGGGCAGTGTTTTCAAATTTCTTATTGGGAAATGAATCGGATTAACTCTAAAAATCTCTAAAAATCAGAAAATCATTAAAAATCTAAAAATAAAAAGAAATTCAAAAACATTAGAAATTTATTCGATTCATCTCCCAAGGGGGAATCCTCACATCAATATTTATCAATCAGTGTCCAGGGCATCATATCGAGATTTATCATCTCCAAGATCGAAACCACATCATATCAAGATTTATCATTTCCAAATCAAATCAGTATCATATCGAAACCAAATCCACATCAAATCAAGATTGAATCTGCATCCTATCGGAATCAATATCAGCAACATCATCAATCAAGTTTTCTTTGAACCAACGCATCGTCACACATTGCTTCAAAGAGGGGAAAAATGTATACACCTAAAAATGGTCTGAAGATAGTTAATTAAATACGCAGTTATTTGATTAATTCCCCTTCCCAATTAATTGAATTCACAAGCAATTTAATTAATTTCTCTATTCATCTACTAGTAAATAAATCTAAACAATTTATTTATATAGTTCATCTCATATCCCCCTTTGATTAATTAATTCTCATTTAATTAATGTCTCCCCATATTAATCAATTCTTCTAATCCCTAATTAAGATTAACAAACTCAAGTTTGTTGAGATTAATTACCATTTTTCAATTATTTGAATTTCTAAATTCAAATGAGCACATGGCTCCTAACTTTTAACCACCTAACCTAACCATCCCCTAACTTAACCCATTCAATCTAATCTTGGGTCTAACTAACCCTATCCTATCTTGCACATTCTAACCTCCTTATCCTAACCTCCCATGGTGTGGATATTTTCTCCTTCAGACACATGGCACTTTTTCCATGTCTCCTCCCTTGGACACTTGCCCTCTCATGAGTAAGGCTCCTTGACACTTGTCACCATAGAGATGACAAGTGTCCCTTCCTCCAACCTCTTCTCCAACTTCCTCAATCTTGGCCCTTGATATCTTCAGATCAGATCTAGACCGTCGATTCCTACCACCTCAACTTTGGCCTTGGAATTCCTATAAATATCCCCCATTTTGGAGCAATAAGGATCCCCATCTCATATCAATTTAGGCATCATTACTATAGGCAATTTGCATTTCAATTATCTAGTAATTAGATTTTGGATTAATAAAAGCATGTTAATCTAGTTTCTTAAATCATGCATTTCATATCATCTCCATAGTCAATCATGATCAAATAGCTACTCAACTCTTGAGTTGTCACTTTGGAGGTCATTGTTCCACTGAGAGCCCATCAATCCAACACCTTCAAGGTCCTCAAGAATAGAGGAAAATGGGACATTGCAAGGAAGGCTTATGGTTTGCATTTCTAATCTAGTTTTCAATTAAGCTTTTCAATTACATTTTATTGCCTCATTATATGTGTATGCCTCTTATATACCACATTTTTAGCGTCACAGATTGTATTGGTGTTTAATGCACCATTGATCTTGTCATTTTGTTTCTTGTGGGTACTCTGTGTTACTTTGGATGTGAATTCCATGACTTCACATATGGTTGACATTCTGTTGGGATGACAAATGCCCTTAGATACAGTTTTCACACCTTATGATATAGTAAGGAGGAATTATATTTTGGTAATAATAGTATATTTATTCTCTCAAGAATTGAATATTAGGATATAATTATAATCTTTTAATTGAAACTGTTAATATTATGAAGATTCGGTTAATACTAAGAGGGGGGGTGAATTAGTATTAACACTAACTGAAACTATGAACTCAAATCAAATTTAAATTAGATCTGAAATCTATTAACAGATATCTCAACTTCTACAATCAGATCTATCAACCTTTTAATCAGATTTTCTTAGATCATCAGTCATAATTATCTACACTTTTACATCTTAAACAGTTGTTACCAATTTGATCATACATCAACTAATCAACCTTATCAATATGATCAAATACTTTCTCTAACCATTTCTTATCAGTACCGGTAATCTCTGATAAACTTTAAATAACATAACATAATCGGTGTCTAAAAAATAATGCATGAAACAAGATTAGATCATCACATGAAACATTCCACACATGAACTCCAATATTTTTGACGTAGAAACCCAAATGGGAAAAACCAAGGTGGGAGTTGGTACCCACAATAATTTATACTTTTTTGAAGTATGCCTTGTTAGGAGCTTAGCCCGGTTAGGAGCTTACAATATACTCAGTTAAGAGCAGACCCTATTAGGAGACACCTTGTTAGGGGATTTGCCTATCACTCCAGCTAGGAGCTCAATGATCTGTTAGGATCAACCTTGTTAGAGGATTTAAAACCCTTTTGAGAGTTGTCCTGTTAGGGGACTTAGATGAAAAAGGAATGTTAGCACCTACCTGGTTAAGGGATTTATGTTGTTATACTGTTAGGGAACAACAATGAAAAGTGATCTATTACTTTGCACTTTCAACTTGCTAAATCAGATCCATTTATGCTTCACAGTCTGCAACACTCGAGCATATTTCTATCTTCTTTGGGATGGCTTAACTCATTCTCCTAATTCCACTCACATAATGAACATCAATTGCATCAACATAAATAGCCATCTCAACTAGGTCAGCCACTAAACCCTAAATTACATCATGAATTACAACATAGATCATAAGACATCAATATACAGATCATTATAACAAATTTCAATGTAATATCAACCATTGGTTGATCGTAACTCATCACAAAAATCCAATATGTACCATAGCACATTCTACTAAGTGCTTTGCACATTCCAAAGAAATTCCACCATCTTCCACACCAAAACACAATTCAAATTATTCACGCAGGTTGTGTCATGTTATCTCATTCATGTAGATTTTCCACTAATCACTATCAAATCAAAAATCATTACCAGTTGAGTGAATTCATTACCATTCCTCCAACCCTACTAAAACCCTAGCACAACACCATCAAAAATTCAAATCATGCCTTCTGGTAACCAACACGGGATGTGGTTCAGGCCTCATATACAAATCAATCATAAAATATTATGTCTCAAACAACAAGTCTCCAACCATCACCGATTTACTGATTCCATCAAAATCTCCTCTTTTACCGATTGAAGTCCTAACTCTCAGTCCTACCGGTAAACCCTATCATACTTACAAATTATAACTCTGGTGGACCAAATCACTTATCCAACAAGTCAGACAACAAAGTTGATCTGTAACCATTATCAAACATTAATTAACATAGGTTGCTATCAATGACAACACAAATAACTAATCATGCCTTCTTTCATCTATTAGTATAGCCATCAACTCATCTACATTAGTTATGCCATTCATGCCAACAGAAACCTCATAGGTGCATATAGTTTGAAAATGATTAGTATTATTTTAATGGTTCGTTATTATTGTTATTTAACCATATCCTTAAGTCATTTATGCTAATATAAGTGTTATTGAAATTATGTCTTTTATTCTTATTTTTTATTAAGATAAACGGGTTTTACAGGGACTCAAAACCCAAATCCATAAAAAAAAAAATAGAGTTAAATCAGAGTCTAAACAATCGCTAAACAACAACAAAAATAGGGGAAGCATCCTAAAGAGACTAACAAAAAAAAGACAATGCTAGCAAAAAACAAAACCCAAAAACAACTAACTGAGATCTTTCAAGAGCTCGATATTCTTTTGGATCGTCCTATTCTTGATCTTCTAAAGTTCATCCATGATAAATCTTGAACTTCCCCTTTCTTTTTTTTTGCTCTTGATCTTGGTAGAGGGCCCCATGGAGGTCTATACATCTTGGTTCTTCTTGTCCATGTTGATGTTAGAGGATAGGTTAGATCTGACTAGATAAGCTTTTTGAATGGAAATTTCCTTGTTCACTCTTTTGAGACCTTCTACACTATTATACATTACCTCCTTACTAGTCTCCACCAAACCCTTGAGTTTACCTTTTAAATCTTGAATATCATTCTCCAGCCTGTCAATCCTAGCCTCATTCTTTGTTTTCATGATCTTGATATCTTCCATAATTTTTTGGGTCAACTTCAACAGTTTATCAGGGGCTCAATTCTCAGTAAAAGAATATATAATGTCCTTCATCCCCTATTTTAGAAGATCAATTTCACCAAAAAGCCAGTGAAAACATTTCTCCTGGTTGGAGAATGAATTACTTGGGAGCCTGTCAACATCCATTTCGTTGCTTTTAGGCTCATCGGGGTCCATAATTAGGTGAATATCAAGTTTAATTTCATCCTACCCTTTTTCTTGAGTCTCCTCCCTTTTCCTAGTCTTCTTCAATTTAAGATTTTGTGGGCCCAAAATTTGGGATTGAGAAACAGGGGTTTTCAACTTTTTCACTGCCCATCTAGGTGGATTTTTGCTTTTTCTTCTACTAGTAGTGCTAGGAGTGGGCTTCTATGGGTGGAACTAATCCTTAGAGGGTTTATATAGAGAGTCATCTGATACATTGATGTCATTCCAATTCATGGAAATCCCAGCCTCCTCCTCACCAAAATCCGTATCTGAAACATCATGCACATCCTAGGTTGCTAAGGGTTTGGGGTTTCTTACAACAGGAGAGGGTTTAACCTCGTGAACCTTAGCATACTCCATAATCAAGAGGACTAATTCATGCAAAGGTATATTTTCCTAATTTTCACAATGCTTATGAATAAAATGCTCGAGAGAAGATAGTAAATAGAATGATATCGAAATTCTTTTATCATGCCTAAAGTGATTCCAAATATTGAAATGATAAGTAAAGATACTAGAAAATCAGCCATCAAGTGTTATGTACCTCATAATGAACTCTACCATATCTTCCCAAAGCTTCAAAATAACCTTTTAGTTGTAGCCTCCATCCAAGTTCTTCCTAACTCTGCTTCTATTGCTCTTTTTATCATAGAAAATCGAAAGGGCTTCTTCCATGTTTTTCCTTCCTTGTAGAATTTTTTACCCTCCATACTTAGCCTAGTAATATTAGCAATAAAGGGTTTTTCTACCTTTAACTCAGCTCCATAGACACTTAGCACCCCCATGTTCTAGTTTTTAACAAACATTTTCATGAGCTTGTGGTTCTGGCCATGAATTTTTCTTATATATGGCTCCAGACCACCATCCACAACTTCCCTCCATACTTCTTCATTTTTCTCCAATAGATCACATGAGGATGGTTCCATTCTATTAGTCTTTCCCCCCATATAATTTTTACCTCTATAATTTTTAGCATTTACAATAAAGTAGGCTTCAAGCAGGCGATAAAAAACCAGACCCACAACAAAAATTAGGAAAGTCGCCACCACATCTTTCTAGGAATGGCTTTACACATGTGAAAAGTTGTCATCATTAATGCTCTATTGAAGAGATATTTTCGGCATCCCTTTATTTATAAAGTTAATATATATTTTATAGACATGTTAGCACCAATAATTACTCATTGTTTTGACAAGGGTAATTAACTTATAGTTTTAGTATGTGTTAGATTCTTAATGGTAAAATATTTCAAAGTTTGAGATTTTGCCAAGACCAAGGGCACAATGAAAAGAACAAAAGAGAGACAAAAGTATGACAAGAAAAAACTATATTCTCATCAATATGCAAATGATCAACTGTATTAGCTAATACAATGAATATGGACATGCTTATATAGGCAAGGCAATATGGATATGTGAGCACACAATCATGACATGTGGCTCAATGAGAAACAAGGGTAGGTAAGAAAAATTAGGAGTAGGTAGGAGAAATAATATAATATTCCACAAGAGGTGGATGGCCCACTGAATGTGGAGTGTAACAACAAGATAAGAGTACCAAAGGTGGAATTTCTCCTATAAGCTACATCCCTATGTGCCCACTTCCATAAGTGTCTCATATCCAAACTATGATGAGATGCATTATCCCAAGTTAACTTAAGTAAAGTGTAATGATATCCATGATGAATAATTTTTACACCAACATCCCCCTTAAGTGCAACTTAGGGGAATGAAGACTTAAGTCAACAATGCAAGATGGGTCCTAGCTACTAGGTCATGATAGGTACCCATGTACAATATGAAAATGCATGAAAACCTATGCAATGCAATCTCTCACAAACGAAGAAAGGGAGAAAACCCAGTGGGAAAAAAATCCCACCGAAAAGAGAGATGAATGTACAAAAGACTCTCAAAGAAGAAGGAAAAAACCTCAAAGAGGAAAAAATCCCCCCATAAGAGAGGAAGGAGAAGTCAACTGACCCCCCCTAATGAGACATCCTGCACCCCCAACAGAGCTCACAACTGCTGGAACTTACTCTCAGTGAAAGGTTTGGTGAATATGTCTGCAACCTACTCTGTTGTAGGACAATACTACAAATCAATGACCTGGTCCTGAATTAACTCTCAGATGTAGTGCATATGAATCGTGATGTGTTAAGTATGCTGATGCTAGATTGGGCTCTTCAAGATTGCAATAGCACTCTGATTGTCACAATGTAGAGTTGTCAACCGTGGAGTGGTGAACCCAAACTCTATGAGAATCTGTTGAAGCCAAATGGTCTCAGTCGATGTGTTAACAACCCCTCAATACTCATCCTCAGTTGAAGAGAGAGCAATAGCATGTTGCTTCTTACTCTACCAACAAATGGGGACCGAACTAAGGTGGAAGTTGTAGCCTGAAGTAGACTTATGATCATCAAGATCACTAGCCCAATCGGAGTCTGTGTAACCAACTAAGAGAAGTCCTATGCCTATTGCATAATGAATCCCTTAATGATGTGTACCCTAGATGTAATGAAGGATGTGTTTGGCATCTTTCCAATGAAGCTCATGTCGTTCTTGCATGAAGCGGGAAACCATGCCAACTACAAATGAAATATCAAGGCATGTGCGAGTCAAGTAGATGAGACTACCCACAAGCTAATGATACAAAGTGGCATCAACTGGTGGAGAAGAGCACCTAGCCTCAAGATTGACTCCTCAAAGAAAGGGAGTCGGTGTAGGCTTACAATCAACCATATGAAAGTGTGCAAGTAGATCAAGAGCATACTTGGGCTGCGATAGTGTAATCTTGGAAGGTGACTATGAAATCCCTATCCCGAGAAAGTAGTGAAAATGACCCAAGTTAGTTATAGCAAATATGTCATGCAAAGCAAATTTGACCCTACTAATGATGGATGTGGTGCTCTCTATAATGATCAATTCATCAACATATAGCACAAGTATCAAGTGTGAGTCATTCTATCACAAAATGTAGACATTCCGATCGGAATGACACCTGGTGAATCCTGCTGAGAGAAGAAAGGAATCCATCTTGGCGTACCAAGTGTTGGGGATTTTCTTAAGGCCATAGAGAGATTTCCTTAGTCTGCAAATTAAGGGAGAATCCTAGATGAAACCCTGTGGCTGCTCCATATAAATCTCATCATCAATATCCCCATGAAGAAAATAACTCTTCACATCCATCTGATGTACAACCCAACCATAAGCTACAATAATAGAAAGTGTCAAGCGAATGGAGTTCATCCTGGCTACAAGCACAAAGGTCTCAATATAGTCAACACTTGGAACCTAAGAGAAACCTTTCACAACAAGCTGATCCTTATACTTATCCACAATACCATCTGCTACAAACTCGGTCTGATAGATCCACTTACATCGAATCATCTTTCTCCCCTTAGGGAGAGGGACTAACTCCCATGTGGTGTTCCTCATCAAGGAACTATACTCTTCCTCCATAGCTTGGTCCCACTCAGGAATCCCTGATGTTTCCCAAAATGTCTGTGGATTAGAATTGGTAGCAATGTATGCATGTGGAAGGTCCTAATGTTGTGACCGATTCCTCCATGTATCTGAAGGATCCCAACAAGAGAACCTACTAACTCAAGTGCCTGTCAAGTCTAATGAGGTCTAGGTTGAGGTGGAGAATGAAGTTCCTCAACTGCAAGTGGACCCTGTCAAGGCGTAACCCTATGAGTTAGAGTTGAAGGGGTCTCGTCATCTGAATCACTGGCATCACTATCCACAATTGAGGAAGGTGGAGGAGGTAGAGAGGCTAAGCTAGGAGAGTTTTCCTCAAAATGAACAATCCTCTCAATGAACACCTCATGTGTCTTAGGATCCATCAATTGATATCCCTTAACACCCTTAGGATATCTAACAAAAAGACAAGGCCTACTTTGATGTTCCAATGCCTTGCATTTCTATGGAGGAATGCAAGCCCATGCTGCACACCCAAAGACTCTGAAATGTCTCACAATTGGTTTCTTACCAACCCAAGCCTCAAAATGGGTAATGTTAGAAGGAATGATAGTCCCAAAGACATTGAGAGGGGGGGTGGGGTGAATCACTGTCTAACTGGTTAATGGAATATTTTAACTTATGTATAACTTTGTAACTTAAATTAATGTACCCGTAAACAAGCAATAGTGCAATAAAGAGAAACAATAGAGACAACATAAATGCACACTATAACACAAGATATTTTGGCGAGGAAACCCGATGTGGGAAAAACCTCAGTGGGATTTGTGACCCATAATATTTACTCATTGGCCAATATGAATAAATATTACTTACAATATGGGCCTGCACATGTAGGAAGACCAAGAACCTAGAGTTCTCTACTCAATAAAAGAGTCTCATTGACTACAAAATGGATAATTAAATCCAAGATAATGTACTGCTCAAATTAGCATCTGCAATGCTTGATTCAGTATTGGTTTAAGCTCTTTCAGAAACCTTAACCAAAAACCTTTCTAGTGAATGATATTCACGTACATAACCTATCTACCTTATTACAAAATCCTTTTGTTGTCTTCTACATAATATTCTTCTATGCCATGCTACTACAAAAATGACTTATTAGATCTCATTCATATGTCTTTACAATACATCATGTTGGCTTACAAATAATTAATTATGTTACAATATAATTCACATAAACAAAACTTTGTCTCATGTCGGCCTGAGTGTCGGTATACATCATTGCTGGTGTAATCTGGATACTGATGAGTAAAATTGTTGTGCCTGTTGGTGCCAATGAATGATGTCTACATTTCCAGTGAATCTGTACAACCTATTACCGATTGGTTTCCATCAATGAAAACATCAACCATTCTCATGTGAGTGTAGAATACCAATAATCTCCCCCTTTGACATTGATGGAAACACTCATAGGAAAAATCCGAAAAATGGTTGTCCAAAGATGAAGTCCAAAAACTAATCCCAAAAAAAGTATACTCCCCCTGAGGAAGTGATCTCTTCTGTGCATTTTTCTCCATACTACTCCCCCTTTGATATCAATGGCAAAGGATGTCAAAAAGAATAAAAGAGTACAAGAGTTCTACCTCATAGCCTATAACCTATTGTGTACAAGTTGAAAAATGTTTGCCAAAATTAGATTCAGGTTCTGCATGAATTTGTTATTGTCAGAAAGAATGGTTTTTGTCTACTAGATCAAGCTGGTTAGATAATGCATCTACTACTCTAGTGACCATTGTCCTTGAATTGTTGCCTTTGATAGATCAACCCACTGATTAATAAGACTATCCAATATTGGACCAAGTTTTCTTTTTCAATTCCTAGGCCTTTAACCATATCCTTTCTTTCTCTTTCTCAATTTTCTCTAACTTTTCCTCATAAACTGCCATTTCCTGTTCAAAAATTGAGGTAAGTTCTGAAGAACTTATCATATTATCCACAATGTCATCTATCTCCTTCTATGTCTTCTTAATTTCTTCATCAATATCTTCAGTCAGGTGGTGAGGCTTGCAAGCTTCTCTATACAGCTCCTTATATTCCAAAATTATTGACTTAAGTACCGGTAATAATGAATCCATGTTCTCAGTATAGTCTTTGATAGTTTTCTCAAATAATTCACCTTTCTCTTTATCTATTCTTTCCTTTACAATTTCCTCATTTACCTTATCTATGGTTAGAACATTTGAAGCAATAAATTTGGACAATGCATCCAGTTTACCTAAAGAACCATCAATGTGATCTATCTTACAAGTTGGTGTATTCATCTTCAAAATAGGTAATGTGTCATCAATACCCTTAAATGCTAAGGCATTGCAATCTATTATCCTCTTAATTGAATCCAAAAGAACACCTGTTACATTAGTAGGTCTAAATTCTCCAGTGGATGTGTTTGGTTCTACAATAGATTTCCTTTCAATAGATACTTGCCCAATTGCCTTAACTATTTCTTCCTTATGTCCAACAATTGTTTCCCCTTTATTTACATTTTCTATCAGTTTCTCACTCTATGTTATTACTTTTGCTTCTGCTGGTTTTTCAGTCTATGTAAGTACCTCTGCATCTTCTAGTTTCTCAATCTCCGGTTTCTTAGCTTCTGCCAGTATCTCAATGTTTTGAGAGTCAACAGTGTGTGTTGGTGAATCAGAGATCTCATTGTTCTTAGCATTGACTACCTTAACTTCTGAGGTATCCTTATCCACAACAATATTAAAATCTTGTGTATCAACATTCATAGTGAAAAGAATTTTAGAATCCAGATTAATGTCATCATGTGTTACTTCTTCATTTGCCTTATTCGATTGACTGTCTGTATGTACTAGTGTATTTGAAGTTATTGGTGGAGTATCTTGTGTTGGTGGGGGAAGGTAATTTGTGACCTTTATAACAGGTATACTACCAATTTTTCTTTTACCTTTGTCCTTTTGGTATACCTTCGCAAAAGATTTATCCATTTTTTGTCTCTCCCTTTCCTCTTTCTTTTTGTTTTCAACAAAAAATATATCCCAACTATTTGTAGTTTCATTAGCAATTTTTTTACTCTCCTAGCCATTAGGCTAACTTGCCGATGACCACTTAAAAAAACTAACCGATTGGCTTTAGAAATTAGTTCATCAATTTCCTCTTTAGAATTTACAGTGTGAACAACAAACAATGCTTCAACCTTTAACTTTTTATCTAGTTCCATAACCGACACCCTTTTAGCCTCTAATCTTATATACAAGTCATTAGGCAGATCATCTACAACCTCAATCAAAACCTTCTTGTAGATATCAAGATGAAAAATAATACTAGCCTCTATAGTATCCTTGTCAGAATCCTTGAAGGAATGATAATATTTATTTACATTGCAAAGATTACCATCTTGTGTTATCTCATTTACTAGTTCCTCAAGTGTAAGGGTATTTGGTGCCTTAGTTTGTTTCTTCTTTGGAGTTAGCTTTTTCTTAGGCTCCCTTACAACCTACTTCTTCTTCCTTAAAGTTCTAGTCCTTTTGGTAGAAGGAGAGGGTACCGGTGGGGTTTTCCTCTTCTTCCTTTCAACTCTTTTGAACTCTTCTGCCTTTCCACTATCTGTATCCGAAGAAGTGACAACTGGTGAAACATGGGCTACTAGTTCCAGTCCTTCCAGTTCACTAGTAGATATACCACTCAAGTTCGTTACATTTTCCTTAACCTCCTTAGCCATCTTGGATGCATCTCAGATGAATTTTTTTCTTCTTTTTCTCTGCTTCTGCATCAAAACAAGACTCTCAATGGTCTCAGCACTACCAAAAATTTCAGCAGATGGTTCCTTAGGTGCATCAAGAAGTGTTTTAGCATATGCTTCAAGAATATTTAGATCAACTTCATAACCCATTTTTGTTATCCAAATAGTTCTAGGAGTAATAGCTTCCATCCATGTTTCATCATGTTTGATTACAAAACATATTTGCTTGTCATATTTATCTACAATTTTTTGTGGTAACCTTCTCTAGCCTTCATCTTAGTTTGGAAGTTTTTGAAGTAGTCTGCTATAATGTTATCACTGTTAGAGCCCATACCGGTAATAACTTCCATGATTTGTTTGCCTATCAGTATGTCATATCCAAAGTCCTTATGACCAATGTCAGATATCTCTTTAGTGAAGTAAAGCATCAAACACACAAGTAGATTCCCAAAATAGAATGTCCCCTTCTTGTCACCCTTAATCTTTTTTAGGTTATCTATTAGTTCATCCTTAAGCCATTCATAGATACCAATCCTAGCATTGTTCTTAACCATCTCATATGCAATATGAATACATAAGATAGAAACTAAATTTAATCTGTTTGCATGAGTTGCTCTATTGCCAAGTACCATGCTCACATATCTCACATTTGCATCAGTAATATCATTAACCCTAAGAGACCTATTGTCAGATGTGGCTCTGTTTAGGTCCATAACACCCTTGTTAGGTATCTTCTTTGTTTTGTTGGGCCTACTATTGGTTGAGGATAAACCAGTAACTACCTTGATTGCTTCCTTTGAGATTTTAAAAATAGAGTCTAGCCACATAAACTCTCCATGAACTCTGCCCAGTACAAGATGAACTACCTCCTTCAAAAATTTAGGTATGTTCAGAATTTCAACATATCCTAAGTCTCCTACAATCTTATACTCTGGTTTAGCCAAACCTTGTTCATCAATAATAACATCATTAGACATGTTCTTTAAGTCACCAGTCCCTAAATTTTCTATGTTGCAGTGAATATAAACTCTCGAGTCTTCGACAAAAGTGACTCTTTTTAGAATTTTAGAAAAAGCTCCAATAGAATCATCTTGCTTGGCAATTTTAGGGATGATTTTAAATATGGGTCTAGGGTGCTTAATGTTTTCTACCACAGTAGGGTTTGCAATAAATTTAGGTACAGAGGATGAGGATGCCATTTCGATAAATACCTTTTGCTTCAAATCCTTGAATGCTTGAAAAACACTTTGCCGCTTCACCTTTAGAATGCCTTTGCTCAATTTCCCTCTCTTTGAATGCTTGGATGCTTGGTGGATTGAAATGAGGGTTATCCAATGCTTTATAACTAAAATTTTCTTCAAAAACTGCATTAAATGCTTGCCGGTTAAGTGAAATCTAACTTCTTACCATCAATCGAGGGTAGAATGCATGATTGTCAATTTGCTGCCATACCCCCTAAGGATTATTCCTTAGTTAGATGAAGAATCTCCTATCGGTGGAGTATTACTCTATTCTACCAGTGCAGAGATAGATTCATCAACTCTCTGATCTCTCTTCTTAATCCATTGTTTACAAAAATCTTGCTATATTTCATTTACCTTTTCTTTTCCCTTCTCATTAGATCCTTTATTGTTCGCTAACATAGTCTTGCTTCTACAAAATTTTGGAATATGCCCAATCTTGTTACGTGCATAACAAGTTACATTATTCCTTTGAATAGGTTTTCCATATCCTTGACTAGGTTGTGTTCTGCATTGATTAGATAAATGTCCAAATCTACCACAAACATAGCATTTCACTTTAATTTTGCAAATTTCTAAATTGTGACCTACTTTGTTGCATTTAGAACATTGATCGATGGGTAAGTTTGTATTCTGATTATTTCTAAATCTATACTAATTTTCTCTATGACCAAATTTGTTGCAATTAAAACATTTCCCATTAAATTTATAAGCTTTAGGTTGTCTTACCAGTTTTCTATGATCTTGATTATTTGCAATCCCGAAACTTTCTCTATGTTCAAAAACAAGTCCAATTGTATATCCATCAGGTTTTTGTCTTTTCAGCATGTCATCAAGTCTTTCTAAACATTTATTGAATTTGTCTTTGTGTTCATTTGTAGTGATCAACTCATTTTCCATAATCCCAACTTGTCTCATAAGCTCCTCTGTATCATGTTGCATGTGACTCGGATTTGTCTTTAGCATATCAATTTCATGACAAAGTCTCAGATTTTCATTTTCTCCATCATTAAGTCTCCTAGTCAAGTCTTCTTCATTCTTCTTCCTATCTTCAATATCCTTACATAGCCTCATGGTTAAATCTTTCATTTCATTCCTCATATTATTTTTCTCTTGTCTCAGCTTCTCTGCAATATCACTAAGAGTTTCCTTTTCATCATCATATTTCTTCTTTTTCTCATGAAGTTCCTTCCTCTTATTTTGTTCTATAACCAGGTTCTCCTGAAGTCCTTTAATGAATTCCTTAGCAGTCCTTAGATCATCTTCAAGTTTGATATTCTTCAAATTTTCGGCATCAAAATCTTCAAGAGCTCCTTTCAACTATTTTCTCAAACTCTCCATCGGTACTAGTTTCAGAATTTTCCTCAAGCTGTTAAGCTTTTGCAAATATAGGACCAAGCTTTGATACCAATTGTTAGATGCAATGATAGTCCCAAAGACACTGAGAGGGGGGGGGGGGGGGGGGGTGAATCAGTGTCTAACCGATCAATGGAATATTTGAACTTATTTAAAACTTTGTAACTTAAATTAATGTTTACAACAAAGAAAAATAACGGAGACAGCATAAATACACACCATAACACAAGATATTTTGGCGAGGAAACCCGGTGTGGGAAAAACCTTGGTGGGAATTGTGACCCATAATATTTACTCACTGGCCTCTATGAATAAATATTACTTATAGTATGGGCCTGTACATGTAGGAAGGCCAACAACCTAGAGCTCAGTGCTCAATAGAAGAGTCTCACAGACTACAAAATGGATAATTAAATCCAAGATAATGTACTACTCAAATTAGCATTACAATGCTTGATTCAGTACTAGTTTAAGCTCTCATTAGAAACCTTAACCAAACACCTTTCCAGTGAATGATATTCACTTACATAACCTATCTTCCTTATTACAAAATCCTTTCACTATCTTCTACATAATATTCTTCTATGTCATGCTACTAAAAAAATGACTTATTAGATCTCATACATATATGAGTCTTTACAATACATCATGTTGGCTTAAAAATAATTAATTATATTACAATATAATTCACATAAACAAAAATTTGTCTCATATCGGCCTGAGTGTCGGTATACTTTATTGCCAGTTTAATCTGCATGCCGATGAGTAAACTTATTGTGCTTGTCATTGATGGTGAATGATGTCTGCATTATCGGTGAACCTGTACAACCTATTTCAGGTTGGTTGCCATCAATGAAAACATCAACCATTCTCATGTGAGTGTAGAATTCCAATAGGTTATACCTATCAAAGCTTTGTGAGAAACTTGATTTTGGATGTGTGTGGCACAACTGATAGCCTCTGCCCAAAAGGCGAGATCAAGAGAACATGCATGTATCATACAACTAGCGATTTCTTTGAGAGTTCTATTCTTATGCTCTACAACTCTGTACTGCTGTGGAGTGTAAGCAAAAAAATGTTGAAGATCAATCCCCTCAAATGTACAAAAATCCTCAAGTATTTTATTCACATATTCCCTTCCATTATCTGTACGAAGAATCATGACCACTTTCCCTGATTGCTTCTCCACATGAGCCTTGAATTCTAGAAATTTGTCAAACACTTCACTCTTATGAATAAGAAAATGGACTCAAGTGAAGCAAGAGTAATCATCAATGTAGGTGAGGACATAGTGGGCCTTACTAAATGAAGGTGATGGAAATGGACCTGCTACATCAATGTGAACAAGTTGAAGAACTTCCCAAGCTCTCCAAGCTTTCCCCTTATCAAACTTCTCCTCAGGATGCTTTCCCATGGAACATCTTGAACATACACCCTTTGAAAAAGTGATTCGAGGTAGACCTATGACCATGTCTTTAGTGCTGAGCTGCTAAAGATAGTAGTAGTTGAGGTGACCAAACCACTCATGCCATAGCTTACTTTCTAAATTTGAATGAGTAAGCAAGGCCATAGAAGGAGAACTTAGCACAAAGTGGGAGAATGAGTAAAGTCTTGAGTTGTCATTGGATTTTCCCACTACTACCAAGGCATCATTATCAAGTTCCTTTACCACAACTAAATTGGGTGTAAACTCAACCTTTTTCCCATTCCCATAGTGAGTGATTTGGTAGATAGAGAGAAGATTGGTAGACAAGTTAGGAACATAGAGAACACTCTCAAATGTTCCATCATCCATGTCAACTGAACCTTTCCCTTCAAACTTAACTCATGTATCATCAACTATGTAAATCTGAGGTACCTTTGATGGCTCCAATGAAGAAAACTACTCCTTTGTAGAACCCATGTGATAAGAGGAACTCGAGTCAAGTATCCACTGCTGTGAAGAACCTGTTGTAGCCACAAATGCTTGCCCTTTCCCTGTAGACTGTGAGGAAGAGGAAGGAGATAATTCCTTCTTATTGTAGGTGAATGGCAAGTTGATGTTATTTTTCTTAAGAAGATTTGTTAATTCATCAACTTTCTTGGCATGCAATCAATGCTCATCATGACCATACTTATTGCAATAAGAACAAGTTGGTTTATCCTTCTTAGGTGGAGTCCCCTTCTTGGAAGAGGATGAAAAATTGCCTTGTGATGGAGAGGATCATTGTCCTTTTTCCTATGGTGGCTTTGACTTAGATTGCTTCTTCTTCTTGTTGGAATCTTTTCCTTGAATCCCTTGACTCCCTTGATTAGCCACAAAAGCATTGGACTTTGAAGACTTGAGAAGCCCCATGTTCAACAACTTAGATTATTCCAATATCAAAATTTTTGTGAAAGCATCAAATGTAGGCATAGTGTAGGAACTCCCCACTATCAAACGATGAGTTTGGAAGCTAGAAACAAATGCTACATATTCAGGTTCAAGCTTGTCCAACAAATTTAATATCAACTGAGCATCCTTTTTGTCAGTTCCACAATCCTTAAGCTTAACTCTTAGCTCATTTGTTTTGGTGACATAATCTTGGATTGTATCAAAACTCTTGGGATCCAAGTTGGTGAGCTCATTGTCAATCTTGTAACCTCTAATTTCATCAATTTGACCATACAATTTCTGAAACATTTCCCAAGTCTCTTTGATTGTAGAACACTTCTCAATGTGAAAAATGAGGTCACCTGATACATACTTATGCAAATTTCCAAGAGACATGCAATTTTTAGTGATCCATTCTAATTGAGCATTAGGAATAGCCTTAGGATTAGGTGGTGCTACTATTGTTCCATCTATGTAATGCGTGAGTCCTTTTTCCATTAATTTGCTCCATGTTTTAATTTTTGAAGATGCATAATTATGTGGAGTTAAAGGTGGATATTTATGAGGAATCATAGCAAAAAAAATGAAAGAGAACAAGGAAAGAGAGGCACAATCACACAAGACACCCCCCCAAATTCACTCAATCAAAGAAACCCCCTCAAAATGATAATTTGACACTTTATACTTAGTGCGTGTACAATGGGCCACTTGCAAAAAATGGCAAAGTGGACTTCTTATTTCAAATTTACAACTACCTTAATGAGGTCAAAGGAGACTCAAACTGATAATGCAAGAGATCTAAACTAAGATCCAAGCAAATTACAAGTACCAAGTAGGCCAAAAAGGACCAATATCTTAAAGTAAAATATCAACTAAAAATATTTGCAAATTGATCATAAATTATGAAAGTAGACAAGAAATTATTCACTTAAAAAAAAAATGGCACTTGAAAAGGAGGTCGTATGAGCCGAAACGAAGCTTTTGAAGTTGCAAAATCGAGGATTAGACTGGTAAAGCTTACAAAATCCAACAATTTTGAAAAACTTGTGCACCAAAATTAGAAAATAACTACACCACTATGAAGAGCACAAAAAGATAGCCCAAATAAAAAAAATGCACCAAAAAAGGAGCAAAATTGAGCAAGTTATGAGCCTCCAAAGTTGACCCAAAAAACCAAACTACTCAATAGAGAGGGGTCTAAAAAATTTCAAAAAATGCTGACATAGGCTGACGTCAGCAAAGCATTGTGTTAAATTTGATGGTCATCTGACTATCAAAATGGTTGTCGCACCCCCTAGCTGACCGTATAGAAAAGGCTGATGTGGCATTGAATGAGTAGATGACGTGTCAATTTTTTCATGGGCTAGTGGCCACCTGCCACATGGTGGGTGTGGATTTGTCAAGGGAATTGCTAATGAGGCCTGGTGGTTGGCTGGTGAACTGTGGGGTTCTTGGAGTCGGTGGTCAGTGGCCAAAGCCGAAACCGGTAGCTAGAGCCAGAGGGCCCAGGGGTCAATGGAAGGCGGCTATGGTGGGGCCGCTGGAGAAGGCTCTGTCAAGGCCAGAAGGTGGAGAGGATGTGGAGCAACATGGTGGTCGAGGAGGAGCATGGTGGCTAGAGCGGCGATGTTGGCATTGGCAGGAGGACCGGTGAACGCACAGTCGTCAAGGCCGGGGTCACTGGTTGTTGTATAGTGCAGATAATAGTACGGAGGACAGTATAGTGTTGTCAACAATGGTACAACCTACAGTCTGCAGGTACGAGGGTGGGGTCAATGTACCACCCCCGACAAAAATATTTCCTTCTTTTTTTTTTTTTCAAAATTTTTTTTATGCTTTGCAAAATAGAAATAATTTATATTTTTTTTGCAAATTTTTTTTTCTAAAAAAAAAAAATTCAAAAAAACTGTACCATACCACCCAAATTGGGCAAAGAATTTTCTCCACACCCAAAATTTGACTTTTGCAAAAATAGGTTTAGTTTATACTCAATTTTTATTGAAACGGCCTCCCGAACGCAATAATGAGGTTTAAAACTCTCTAGGATGCCTCCAAAATGTGCAGTAACTCAGATCCGAAAGTAGAAGCCTTCCAAAATGTCTCCCAAAACCAATAAATGAAACCCTAATGGCTCTGATATCATGTGAGATTTTTCCAAGACCAAGGGCACAATGAAAAGTACAAAAGAGAGACAAAAGTTGTTATATATTAGGTTAGTCCAAAAGACACTAAGAGGGGAGGTGAATTAGTGTCTAACCAGTAGATGAAAGATTTAAAATTTTTTGCAACTTTATTACCCAAATTAATATACTGATAAGCAAATAATAATGTAGTAAAGAGAAACAAAAGAATAAGAATCAATGCACACCATAACATAGATATTTTTGGCGAGGAAACTTGGTAGGGGAAAAACCTTGGTGGGATTTGTGACCCACAATATTTGCTCACTGGCCAATATGAGTAAATATTATTTAGTACAATAGGGGCCTACACATGTAGGAAGGCCAACTGCCTAGAGCTCACTGCTCAACATAAAAATGGAGTCTCACTAACTACACAATTGGATGGTTAAATCCAATAACAATGTACTTCTCAAAATAGCATCTACAATGCTAGATTCAGTACTATTTTAAGCTCTATCTGATACCTTTGTCATAAACCTTTCTTTTCTCTGCTCTACTCTTATTCTCTCATAAGATAATTACATCAAAATGCATATACAATTTATTCGCTCTCATATACCACTTACATACATACCTAATTACATTTCAAAATGACCTACAAGAGCTCATACATATATGAGTCTTTACAATACATCATGTTGGCTATACAAATATAATATTAAAATACAAAACAATATTATTTCCAAGTTGGTTTGGACTACCAGTGTAACCTGTTGCTCGTGTAACTAGATGCTGGTGTGAATAACCTTTGTTGTGACTGTAGGTGCTGCTAGGTGAAATCTATTGTTGATATAGTCTGTGAACCATGTTACCAATTGGTTGCCATCAATGACAACATCAGCCATTCTCATTTGAGTGTATAATTCCAACAATCTTGCCCTTTGGCATTGATGGCAACACTAATGAGAAAAAACCAAAAACTGATATCCAAAATGAAGTCCAAAAATTAAGTGTGCTCCCCCTGAGCAAGTGATCTCCTTCTATACATTTTTCTCAATACACTACTCCCCCTTCAACATCAATGACAAAGGATGTCAAAAGAATTAAACATTCAAAATTTACCTAGAAACATATAGCCGGTTATGTACAATCTAGACAAAATCTGCCAAAACTAAGTTAATACCTTGCAAAAACTTAGGACTGTTAGAAATTATAGTCTCTATCTGCTGGATCATACCAATGAGATAATGCATTTGTTGCTTCGGTTATTTGTCCCCTTGAATAGTTGCCTTAGATAACTCATTCCAGTGTGTTAACAAATTGTCCAATCTAGGACCAAGTTTGTTCTTTAACTCCCGAGTTTTCATTCTTAGCCTTTCCTTTTCTCTTTCCAACTTCTCAATCTTCTCTTCATAAATTACCATCTCTTGATCCAAAACTGATGTGAGTTCTGAAGAACCAATCATATTGTCAGCAATGTCATCAATTTCTTTATGTGTCTTCTTTATTTTCTCATCAATATCTTCTATTAAATGGTGTGGTTTGCATGCTTCCCTATACAATTCCTTGTATTCCACAATGGTGGAATTAAGTGCTGGTAACAAAGAATCAATCTGTCCTATACAATCTTTTATTGTTTTGTCAAAGAAATTGTCCTTCTCCTTATTTACCCTTTCCTGAATGGTCTCCTCATTTATCTTATCTATAGTTTGAATATTAGAAGAAATGAATTTGGACAATGTGTCCAATTTACCTATAGACTTAGCAATGTGATCAATCTTGCATGCCAATGCAATCATCTGCAAAATTAGTAAAGAATCATCAATAGCTTTAAATGAAGGTATTGCATTCTATTATCCTCTTAATGGATTCCAATAATACATCAGTGATATTTGTCAGTCTGTAATTTGCAGTTGATGTACTGGGAAAAGTGCTAGGGACTGCAATAATTTTCTTGTCTTCTCCAGATACCTATTCAGTTACCTTAACCACTTCTACTTAATTGCTTCCATTCTTAACCTCTTCTTTATCCACTTTTTATCCTTAGCTTCTACATAGCAACACCACTCTCTATAGTTTCAAAATTACCAAATATCTCCTCTGTCAATTCCAGTGGAGCATCTAGGAGTATTTTAGCATATGAATCCAAGATGTGTGAATCCACCTCATAGCCCATCTCTGTTATCCAGACAGTTTGAGGTCTAACTGCCTCCATCCATACTTCATCTCTTTTAATCACAAAGAGTATTTTTTTGTCATATTTGTCTACAATCCTTTGAGGAATCCTTTCCCTTTGCCTCATTTTTGTTTGAAAATTCTTGAAGTACTCTTTTACTAGTTTGTCACTATATGATCCCATGCCGATAATTGCCTCCTTTATTTTTTTTCCAATAGGAATATCATAGGCAAAGTCCTTGTATCCAATACCGAGAATCACCTTTGAGAAATACAACATTAAGCACACAATCACATTCCCAAACTTGAAAGTTCCCTTCTTGTCACCTTTCATCTTGTTCAAATTTTCCAACAGTTCATCTTTAAACCATTAACAAATGTTAATTTTAGCATTATTCATAATCATCTCATAGGCACTATGAATGCAGGAAATTGATACAGAATTCAACCTATTAGTATGAGAAACTTTGTATCCAATAACCATACTTGCATATTTAACATTGTTGTCAGTTATATCACTAACCCTAAGTGATCTGTTGTCAAATGCAGCTTCAGTTAAGCTCATAACCTCTTTGTTTGAAATTTTCTTTTTCTTATCAAGGCTAGTACTAGTAGATGTTAAACTAGTAACAACCTTAATTTCTTCCTTAGTTATCTTGAAAATTGAATCTAACAACAAAAAATCTCCGTGAACTCTACTAAGAACATAATGGATAATTTCATCTAAAAAATTTAGGCATGTGAAGGATGTCAATGAACCCTAAATCCTCAACAATATTGTGTTCCTATTTGACTACACCTTATTTGTCAAAAATAATATTTATGAACATATTATTTATATCCTCAGACCCTAAATCTTTGATGTTATAGTGAATGTATGCCCTAGGGTCTTCAGCAATGCGACTCCCTTTGGAATTTTTGAAAATGCACCAATGGAGTCATCCAACTAAGCTATCTTAGGGATTATTTTGAAGACTGGTCTATTTCATTTGACATTTTCCACAATAGTAGGGCTTACAATGAATTCGAGAACAGAAGATGAGGATGCCATGTTGTAAGATAAATACCTTTTAACTGAAAAAGCTTGGATGCCTTGAAAATCCTTTGCTGCTTTGCTTCCTAAATGTTGGTGCTCAATTTTCACACTCTTCTAATGCTTGAATACTTTGGTAAGTTGAAATAATAAATTCAAGTGCTTTATAACAAAAAAGTTAACTTACAACTGCATTAAATGCTTCACTGGTGAAGTGAATTTTCCTTGTAACTCAACATGTCTACCGGTCAAGAAGAAATATAACTTCTTACGACCAACTAAGGATAAATGCATGATCTTCAATTAGTTGCCTTACCCCTAAGGATTATTCCTTAGTTAGATGAAGAATCTCCTGTCGATGCAGGATTGCTCTGTTCTATTGGTGTAGAGATAGATTCATCATTTCTCTGATCTCTCTTCCTAATCCATTGTTTAGTGAATTCTTGCTTGATTTCATTTACCTTTTCTTTGCCTTTATCATTAGATCCTTTGTTGTTCATCGGTACAATCTTTCTTCTACAAAATTTTTCAATATGTCCAATCTTGTTGCATGCATAGCAGGTTACATTGTTTCTCTTAATAACTTTTCCATAACCTTGACCGGTTTGATTTCTACATTGATTAGATAGATGTCCAAATCTACCACAAACATAGCATTTCACATTCATTCTACAATTATTTGAGTTATGACCATTTTTATTGCATTTAGAAAATTGACCAGTGGATGAGTTTGTATTCTGATTATTCCTAAATCTGCATTGATTTTCTCTATGACCAAATTTGTTGCAATTAAAACATTTCCCATTGAATTTATAAGCATTAGGTTGCCTTACCATTTTTTTGTGATCATGATTGTTTGTAGTTCCATAACTTTCTCCATGTTCAAATCCAAGTCCAATTGTTTCTCCATCAAGTTTCTGACTTTTCAGCATATCATCAAGCTTGTCTGAACTCTTTTTGAATTTGTATTTGTATTCATTTGTAGCAACCAACTCACTTTCTAGAGTTCTAACTTGTCTCATAAGTTCCTCTTTGTCATGTTGCATGTGAATCAAAACTATTTTAAGCATATCATTTTCATAACTAAGCCCTAGAGATTCATCTGATCTTTCATTAAGTCTTTAGGCCAAGTCTTCCTCATTCCTCTTTCTATCTTCAATATCCTTGCATAATCTCATGGTTAAATCTTGCAACTCATTTTTCATGTTACTATTCTCTTGTCTTAGTTTCTCTGCAATATCTCTAAGAGTTTCGTTTTCTTCATCATATTGATTTTCCAATTTCACATGTAATTATTTCCTGATATTGTTTTCTATAACTAGGTTATCTTGAAGTGATTTGATAAATTCCCTAGTAGTTCTGAGTTCATCTTCTAGTTTGATATTCTTCAATTTTTCTGCATCAAAATTTTCAAGAGCTCCTTCCAATTGTTGTCTCAAACTTTCCATTGGTACCATTTTCACAATCTTCCTCAAGTTGTTAGGCTTTTGCAAATAGAGGACTAGGATTTGATACCAATTTTTAGATACTAGATTAGTCCCAAAGATACTGAGAGGGGGGATGAATCAATGTCTAACCGCTAGATGAAATATTTAAACTTGTTGGCAACTTTATAACCCAAATTAATATACCGGTAAGAAAATAATAATGCAGTAAAGAGAAACAAAAGAATAAGCATCAATGCACACCATAACACATATATTTTTAGCGAGGAAACCCAATAGGGGAAAAACCTCAGTGGGATTTGTGACCCACAATATTTTCTCATTGGCCAATATGAATAAATATTATTTAGTACAATAGGGGCCTACACATGCAGGAAGGCCAACTGCCTAGAGCTCACTGCTCAACAAAAAAATGGAGTCTCACTGACTACACAATTGGATGGTTAAATCCAATAACAATGTACTGCTCAAAATAGCATCTACAATGCTAGATTCAGTACTATTTTAAGCTCTATCTGATACCTTTGTCATAAACCTTTCTTTTCTCTGCTCTGCTCTTATTCTCTCATAAGATAATTACATCAAAATGCATATACAATTTATTCACTCTCATATATCGCTTACATACATACCTAATTAAATTTAAAAATGACCTACAAGATCTCATACATATATGAGTCTTTACAATACATCATCTTGGCTATACAAATATAATATTACAATACAATTTACAATATTATTTCCAAGCCGGCTTAGAATGGCGGTGTAACTAGATGCCAGTGTGAATAACCTTTTTTGTGACTGTCACTGCCAGTAGGTGAAATCTATTGTCGGTATAGCCTATGAACCATGTTACCAGTTGGTTGCCATCAATGACAACATCAACCATTCTCATTTGAGTGTATAATGCCAACAAAAGTATGACAAGAACAAACTGCATTCTTATCAATATGGAAATGATCAACTGGATTAACCAATACAATGAATATGGGCCTGATTATATAGGCAAGGCCATATGGATTTGTGAGAACACAATCATGACATGTGGCTCAATGAGAAACAAAGGTAGCTAAGAAAAAGTAGGAGTAGGTAGGAGAAATAATATAATATTCCAGAAGAGGTGGATGACCCACCGAATTTGGAGTGTAACAACAAGATAAGAACACAAAAGGTGGAATTTCTCCTACAAGCTACATCCCTATGTGCACACTTCCCTAAGTGTCTCATATCTAAACTACGATGAGATGCATTATCCTAAGTTAACTTAATTAAAGTGTAATAATATCCATGATGAATAATTATTTACACCAACACAAAGATCACCTATATCATTTTAGTCTCTATGCCATATTTTATAAGCATTAGAGGGCCTTTTAGAAGATTTGCGTTTTCTTAAATAATGCAGGGCATCTTTAAAATAATTGTAAATAGAGTGATTTGTATTTTAGTGATACAACATAATTATTAATAAATAATTGTAACATATGGAACATAAATGCATCATTTTCATGTTTATTGTTATGTTAAATCTTAAATGCACTTTGTGGTACATCACTTTACCTTCATGTGGAAAAGAAATATTCATACTAAGATAAGTCAAGCTATCTCATAGGATTAATTAGATAATATTAGCTGATGGAGTATTGATAGATGTTTTGTAGATATTGTAGTAAATTGGCTAATGATAATATAAATTTAAAAACTATGCACAGTGATTCTTCTTTCCTTTACTCTCTAAGTGACAAAACTACTTAGGGGAAATTTATGTTATCTATTAAATTGATTGATGATAATAGAGGACCTAGGTGGTAATATAATCCTAATATCCCTTCTATTCCATAGACTCCAATCAGCTCTAATTGAGAGACTTAGGGATTATAGATGATAAAGGTTTGATAAGTAAAAGTAACTTGTCTAGAACAAAAGATATTCTACATTATAACTTTTGCAAAGACAGTTGGTTAAACATAATTATCTTATAATAGTCCATAGTGTGACCCTAATATGCAAATATTCATCACATGTATAATTAATGTCAACTCATGACATTGTATAAATGTACATATGTTAGTACAAATGTGATCAAGTTAGTATTTTAATTCTAGTAAGTTCTCAAATATTATGTCTAGGGTTATACTCTAAGAGACTCTTTGATGTTTTGAACATGGCTCCTACTAATAGTGAAATATAAAATTCAAGATTTATAATTTTATTAACATTTAGTGACACTTAAAAGTTACCTTGAGTTTATCTATAATTAGATTCTTTAGTTGAACATGCTAACATATAAGTATGTAAATATTATTATTTTACTTGCTTATAAGAAATGGTACTGGTCCATTATTATTGACCTCATATATTAATGGATGTTTACTTGTCATGATGCCTTGTGTGACTTAACAATTTCTTGATTCAAGAAAATATTAGTAATTATAATATTATTGTTTCTTGATAATCTTATGGATGGTACCAAGCATGAAAGTCCTTCAATATAAGTAATATTAACATAATACCTCCTTTATCTTTATGTATATAGATAGAAGAGAAAGGGAATAACTATTATTTCATCCTTGTTTCACCTTAGTGGGTGGTAGTCGACGAGAGAACTATCTGAGGCATGAGCCCTAGAAAGGGTTGTGTACCCACTTTTATAAATTTATATGATTTTTTAAGTTTAACTATGAATTCGTCATGCTTTCGCATAGGCAAGGCCATCTGCAATGAGTCCCTGAGATTGTAGGTCCGTTCGTTAGGTCTATCTCTTCTGGGTTGTTTGGTCATTGCACTCCTTCCTAATGTTATGTGCTTACCCTTGCGAGTTTAATGATAGACTTTTATATGGTTGATCCAATTAAAGTAATAATATGATTTATCTTGTTGATCATATATCTAGAATTTGATAGATCTAATATTGTGCATCTAGTGGTGTAGGCTTGTATGCAATTTCATGTAGCAGGACGAGCCAAGTATTGTATAGAGAAGAGAAAACTTGGGAATGAAGCGACAAGTTTGTTAGTTGAATATTGTTTAAATTAAAATGATTATTGTAGACACCCAAAATTGTCATGTCTAATTAAATAAATATTTTATTTATTTAATTATCTAAGCCTAATTCTTCTATTAATTGAATAAATCTTTATTTATTTAATTAATTCATTTATCCTCTTCTAGCCTTATTTCTCATTTAAATAAATACATTTATTTATTTAAATTATCCTTTTCCTAATTAAATAAATATCTTATTTATTTAATTGATCTCATTTCTTCTATTAATTAAATAAATCTTTATTTATTTAATTAATTCATTAATCTTTTCTACCCATGACACATGTCATTCATCTCTTAATTCCTACACTACGTACCCCTTTCATTATTTTATTATTTCTTCTACCTACCCTCTAATCATAGCTGACCTCCTTTTACACCTCTCAATCTTATCCCTCCATTTCTTATAGTGTCTTCTATATAAGGAGATGCTTCCTTCATTATCAAACGCTAATGAGCTAACTACTTGATCAATTGACTACACTACGATCCTACTTGCAACCACATTCCGTTCTTTATTGAGCTCTTGTGCACATAAAATCTGAGAGCAATTATATCAAGTGAGATCAATGGAGATAGGAAGAATGGAGATCAAAACCCTATTGGACATGTGATGGTATAATCTTTGTGATTTCATTTGATTTGCATTGTATTAGGCAATCTTCATATGTTATGGTGGATCTTTGTTGTTGTTAGGCTAGGGTTTGGTGGTTTAATTCATTTAGCCTTTCAATATTGTTATTATTGTTATCCATTTTCACCATATACATTTTGGCACGCCCTGTGGGACTCTTGTCCCTTTTGTATTTAACCTCCTTGTTGCAGATTTTATGTTTTTGAAGTTGCAGATCAGACGTTTTTGATAGCATTTTTGGTATTTTTGCATCTGCGTACTTTCGGATCGCATTTTTGATTTTCTGGCACATCTACGACAATTGAAATCGCGTCTGTGTTATCAGCAATATTTTGTTTTGTAGGTTTCAGAAATTGCGTTTATGTCCTAAAGTCGTGTCTGTGGTTGTTGAAGCCACGTCTGTGTTAAATAGCCACGTCTGTGATTTTGAGCCGCGTCTGTGCCTCACAGAACCACGTCTGTGTCGAGGGTAACCGCGTCTGTGTTTATCAATTTCAAAATTTGAAGTTTATTCATTCAATTTCAAGTTTTGCATTTAGGGTTTCAGATCTGGTCTATTTTGAGCTAACATTTTCAGATCTAGCTAACGAAATTGGTGCAGCTTGTCTTGAAAGCAAATTGTTTGGTTGAAGGCCCCTATTTTCACAAAGTCTTTTGGGTTTAAAATTTACCTAACTTGTGTGCTTGCAGGAAGGGGTGATTATTTGAAACAATCCAAACTACTAACAACTCTTTGTTGCAGGTCCTTGGCAAGGGTTTTTTTATTTTTATTGTGTGCCTTGTTTTCATAGACTAGCAAACACTTCCATTGGTGCACTAAAATTGAATCATTGTCTTTTGTGTCTTGAGTAATAGGCTCTTTTTGTTTAATCTTTAGAGGGCCTGTCTTCCCGTGTGGTCATTAGGACTACTAGTGAGAAGAGAACGACCCAAGTGGTAGCGAGGAAAACCCACCTCTTTCGAACCACTATAAACAAATGTATTCATGGTCAAAACTATGGATAACGTGTGCTGATTAGTTCATACCGACACTATGTCTCCCCATAAACCCGTTTGATCAAATTTATTTGATCAGTTGTAGGGCGTAACCCCTACCGGCTAGGAGCCTTCTGTATTTACAGAGCTGAAAGTGTTGCATGTATGGCCACATGAGTGGATGCCCATACTAGCACCTTTTTGTTTTAGAAGCCCAAATCCTTCTAGTTGTTGGGGCAAGAGGTCAGACCTCTGGTAGCGGCCCACACACATACGGTTCTTAGTAGAGATACAAAGTTCACCACAGGGAGTTTTCGTGGGGACTGATGCTTGGCTGACCCGAGAAGTGAGTGCCGAGGGTGGAGCCAGTGAGGTCAAGCATCTAAGTATCCACCTGAATAGTGTAGCCTCGGGGGTAAAACCCCATGTGGGATCAACAACTATTATCTTGGCCAACCATAAGAATTGTGCTTGACTTATTTTAAGCATTCAGAACATTCAAGACCAAACAACAAAACATTGTGTCTTTTGTGTCTTCAAGTGTATGCAAAACAATTTTACATCAAACAACACACTTTTCTTGGAGTCATTTTGAGTCTAGACACTTACAAACATTGAGTCATCATCAACATTGTGTCCTCTTGTCATGAAAAATAGTCAAACAGTCAGATTTGGTCACAACAAAATAACCTCACAGATTGGAAAGCATTGCACAAATTTTGCAAAAATTCATCTGTGTCTGTCATAATCATGTCTGTGCTGTATAACCACATCCGTGAAGGGTAGAATCGCGTCTGTGTTCCTAGAATCAACAGTGCATTTCACAAAAATTTCAGAAGCGCACCTGTGTTGAATAGAGACACGTCTGTGTTAGGAAACCATGTCTGTGAAGTATACAGGTGCGTCTGTGTTCAGAATTGCAAAAATTGTTACAGTCCAGTAAACAAACACATTCAGTTTCAAAATTCTTGAGCTTCCTAGGTTGTTTCTCCAGGTTTTCATCTAGCATTCAACTTGTCTTTGGGTCTCACATAGTCCATCATTGCTTCACATCTTGCTTTACATTCACACTTGTCTAAACTTGAGTCAAAAGCTCACTTGCTTGTCCTCATCATACTTTGTCAACACACTACATACAACAACACTTTGCTAAGTGGTCCCTCATCAAGGTTTCTTACCTTTGGGTCTCATTTGGTCTTACTCAGAGTCAAGGTCAACTTACCTCATCAAGAGAAACTATCCTCTCTTTGGAAGCCACACCTACTCTACTACATACATACTTGGTCTTACACTTTGGACATTGCAAGTACACCTCAGACTCATTTACATTCCATCCAACTCTTGGTCTTCCATACTTTTTCCATTTTCATCTAGTCTCACACATCTTGGTCAATACCTAGGTCATGGTTGAAACCTGTCTTCAAAAATCTAGGAGAGAAACTAAAGAGGCTCAAGAGTCCACAAACATGAGTTCTTATGAGTATGACAATGATGTCTTTTTCAATACTGATCATAACACATTACCTGACATGGATGCCTATAGAAACATTCCAAATGTTGAGAACATGGACACTACAAACAACAATGATACACACAATGACAATATGGACAACTTTTTAGTACATTCAGCAAATGTGGAAGAATCCATTATGGACCCCCACTTCAATCAACTGATTGAGGAAATAATGAGGAGAGATAGACAATACTTCTTACAAATGATGGCACAAAGTGGAGCCAAGATACCTCATGATTTTGACATGTCTCAAATAATGGAAAATCGACCTTTGCAACAAACTCACTCCAACATGGATCAAAGGAGGCCTAATAGTGGAGGAAATAGAGGACCACATCTTGTGCTTGAATCACCATCACCTTTGTTTCAAAAACAAGAGGTCGCACATACACATGGTCAAGCATATGATACTCACCTTTGCAGACCATTATGGAAGTCTTATGTAGAAAGATATGCTCAATCACATACAAATGCTAAGGATCAACCACCAAAGCAATTGGATATTCAAAGGCATGCTCAAAATTTGGACACAAGGAAACCTCGTGTCAAATTTGGGGGAAACACATTAGAACATGACATGCCTGTAGAGTATGGTATACATGGACAAAATAGATATTTCGTTCCTCAACATGAATCTATACCAAGTGGTCCATATATGCAGCATCACTATAGACCTCCTCCATATGAACATGTGTATGATCAATATCATCCATATATGCAACATGCTTCTCCTCCAATTGGTGCCTCAAGCATGGGGTATGGTCCAAGAAGTCGATCTCCACCTAAGAGAAATTTGGAGCAACAAATCAGGGACTTACAAAAGAAAATGGAAGACATAAATACACCAAAGCCAACATACACAATGAGAGACATATGTCCCTATCCATTTGACAAAAGCATTCCAATGCCTCCATTTCCTACACACTTTGTGACGCTTAAATTTGATAAGTATAGAGGAAAAGGGGATCCTAAGGCACACATAAGACAATTTTTCACAACTTGCATTGAAGTAGCTTCAAAAGAGACATATTTGATGAGATTATTCCCACAAAGCTTAGGTGATCAAGCTATGGAATGGTTCTCCCAACTCCCACCTGGTATTAAGTCATGGGGTGACTTAGCAGAGGCATTTATTCAACATTTCTCCTACAATATAGAGACAGACATATCAGTCACTACTTTATGCAACACCAAGCAAAAAGAGGGAGAGTCTTTTGCATGATTTTTACAAAGATGGAGGAATCTAGCTAGCAGATGCTCTTGTGAAATTCCACAAAAACAAATGGTAGAGATGTTCACACAAAATGTTAACAAAAACATTGGCTATGATCTAAGGAAAGCTTGTTTGTCCACCTTCAGGGACATTATTGAAAAAGGCTTAGCAACAGAAAAGGTCCTAATTGAGAAAGGAGTCATTAAGATATTCAAGGAAAATAAAGATGACTTTAAAGGAAAAGACAAGCTGAGATTTTGGAATATAAACAAGAACACAGTCAATGATGGTGTTGTTGATGCCAACACAGTGCGACCCAAATTCATCTTTTTGGGATCAAGTTCTACAAACAATCAAGTGAATACTCAAACAACTTCCAGATCATGAAGGAAGTACACTCCATTGGGAGAACCACTTGAGTCAGTCTTCAAAAAGTTAGTGGCAAACAAGGTAATCACAGTTCTAGATTTTCCTCCATATGAACCAAAGGTTAAACCAAATTGGTGGAATGATGATGAGTATTGTGAATTTCATAAGAGCAAGGGTCACAAGATAGGAAATTGTCATCGACTGAAGAACATCATGCAAGATCTCATTGATAGAGGTGACATTGAGATTGAGGGACACTCATCTAATCAAGAACATGAGATGTTTAAGGAGTTGTTCCCAAAGCATGACAAGGGAAAAGCTAAAGCCACAGATGATCAAACCAACTATACTAGAGCACCTTACAACTATGATTCAACCATCAATCACATCTCGATGGACAATTATGTCTCTACTATTATCATCAAGGACAAAACTCCTGAGGGTACTACCCTGTGACCTAAGATTGTCCTAAAAGGTGTTGGATCTTCTTCTGAACCTACCTCTGAATGTCATGTTACAACTCATAGAGGTAAAATCACTTTGCCAAGTGCTTCAACTAAAAACACCACTTCTTCATCAACCAAACCTGAGTATGACCTTGTAGAACAGTTAGGGAAGACACTCACGCTCATCTCCATTCTTGAGCTCTTACGCATATCCCCTGCTCATAAAGCTATTCTTGACAAAATCTTGAGAGACACCGCCATTCCTACTGATCTAAATGTGGACTAGTTTCAAGCCATGGTGGGATACCTTTCCATTCCACATTCCCTTACCTTCACAAAAGCTGATGACGCCTCCGTAAGTCAGCCACATAATGCACCACTACATGTTGAAGCTTTCATACACAAACATAGAATAAAGCAAGTCCTGATAGATGGAGGAGCTGGTCTAAACATTTGTACATTGAGCACAATTAAACAATTGGGATATTCTGATAAAGCTATGAATTCAACAAATCAAATCACCATCAAGGCATATGATGATGAAGAACGTTCGTCCAAGGGCACAGTCACCTTACCTCTAAGAATTGGGCCAGTTACAAAGGATGTGGTTTGTCAAGTCCTGGATCTAGATCTCACTTATAATATATTGCAAGGACATCCTTGGATTCATGAAATAAGGGCAGTCCCATCGACATATCACCAATACATTAAGTTTCCTCACAATGGAGTCGAGGTAACAGTTAACGGTGATCCTAATCTGTTCATATATTGCAATAACATGAGATCACATACTGAGACCATCATTCCCAGTAATTGTGAAGCTATTCCTTCTTCGGCATACATTGATCCTGAGTCATTGAAACCTTTAACATCAAAGCAAGGTGAGCTTAAAGGCAAATTTTAGGACAAAGACATGGGAGAATACACTTTAAATCAGACCATGTACTTACGACAAGTCATGAGTTCCCAAAAAGAATATGGAAGACCACATCCTAACAAGCAAGTATCCATCATGGTACTCAAATGGGACCCTATTACCTTTCAAAGATGGGGCGAACTGGAAGAAGAAGACTTATACAAAATGCTCTACAAAGACATTGAAGATGACACACAAGATCACATCAATATACCCTATGAGAAATATGGCAAAGGCTTCAAGATTCTACAAAAATTCGGGTATGATGGAAAAAGCCCTCTTGGGTTACGAAAGGAAGGCATCATTGAACCGTTACAACCTGAATTGACTTTCAAAAAGGAACGCTTGAAAGGACTTGGTTTCCTGACTTCCAAGGTCCACACTAAAAAGACAGAGGAAGCCTTACAAATCAAAGCTGCCAAAATTCAACAAGAGGATCGCTATTCCATAGACTCCAACAAATGGGAATGGGGTTCAGACAAATCCTCCAATGACTACGATCTCACCAAGACATTCAGAGAGCCAAATGAACCCACAAAAGAAGAGGAATTTTATAAAAAGTTCAGAGTTGGTCAAGAAACAACCCATGAGGATTCCACACAGTCTTTGTCTCAAGGTTCTAGGTTGAAATCACATAGGATGAGAACACCTGTCCCAGAATGCACTACTAGTGATGACAATTTGGATTTGCTCATGATCAAGATTGATGAGGAGAGTGCCATTGATGACCTCAATAATTACCTTGACATACCTGAATATAACTACATCTTCACTCTTAGCCCCGTTAACTTCGAAGACATTAAAGGCCTTCCCCTTGTTCACCATCAACTCATTGACTGGGATCATGAAGGACCAGCACAATTTGACACATTCCAAAATGATGAAGCTTTTATTGACTATCTTGGCATACGAGATGATCTTCCCCTTGGGGACCATAAAGCGGGATACACTATAGAACTCAACAACATGGCATATTTTGGTGAGGGTATCGGACCTTCCAGTCGCAAAAATGTGAAAATAAGAACAAACCAAAGGTCTTATGGAAAAAACCACACTGTGGCACTATCTGACCCCAAAAAAGTAAAAAGAAAGGATGTATCTGAGGGCGAAAACCTCTCTGAGGCACCCAAAGATGGAAGGCTCGACATTCTCCCAGCATCATATCAGGAAAAGTCATCCATGTTGGTAGAAGAGACTATTAAAACAAACATTGGTAAAGAAGAGGTTCCACACAACATATTCCTGGCTAAATTGTTGACAGAGTCAGAAAGGTCAAAATTCATAAGCTTCTTCAAAGAATGACAAATCAACTTTGCATGGTCATATGCTGATATGCCTAGATTAGATTTGGATTTGGTAATGCATCACTTGATAGTCAAACTGGGGGCAAAGCCAGTGAAACAAAAATTAAGAAAAATACATCCACAAGTGGCATTACTAGTCAAAGCAGAACTTGAGAAATTATTGGATGTCGGATTCATATGCCCCATTGATTATCTTGAATGGATCTCCAATTTAGTGCCTGTCAGTAAACCAGATCACAGCATCAGAATATGTATAGATTTCAGAGACATCAACAAAGCTTGTCCAAAGGATGACTTCCCATTACCAAATATTGACTTGATTGTTGATCTCACAGTAGGTCATGAAATGTTATCATTGATAGATGGATTTTCTGGTTATAATCAAATAAGGATCACACCCAAGGATCAACACAAAACATCATTCACTTGTCCTTGGGGAACTTTCTGCTGGAATGTCATGCCCTTCAGGCTAAAAAATGTAGGTGCTACATATCAAAGAGCCATGACTACTATCTTTCATGATCTCATGCACGTAACTATGGAAGATTATGTCGATGACCTCTTGGGCAAATCAATAGATAGAAATACACATTTGGACATACTGTTAGTCATCTTTGATCGGTTGGAAAAATACAAAGTAAGATTAAACCCCAAGAAAAGTGTCTTTGGAGTAACCTCCGAGAAACTCCTAGGATTCATTGTATCCAAAAGAGGAATCGAAGCTGATCCAACAAAAGTCAAGGCCATCTTGGAAATGCCACCACCCAGAAATATCAGTCAACTTTGATCCTTACAAGGTAGACTCCAGTCCATACGAAGATTCATAGCACAACTTGCAGATAAGTGTAACCCTTTTTAGCACCTGCTACATAAAAATATCAAATTCAAATGGGATGATAATTGTCAACAGGCTTTCCAGATGCTCAAAGATTATCTTTTGAATCCGCCTGTTCTGATGCCACCAATTCCAGATCAGCCTCTGTTACTATACATATCAGCTACTCCAACAGCACTGGGGACACTCTTAGCACAACAAACTGCTGAGGTCAAGGAAAAGGCAGTATACTATATCAGTCGCACATTGGTGGGATATGAGCTAAACTACACACCAATCGAGCATGCATGTCTCACGTGGTCTTTGCTTCACATAAATTATGACATTATATGCTCACTCATAAGACTAAGTTGGTTGCAAGAATTGATCCATTGAAATACCTTCTCAATAAAGCAACACTTACTGGGCGACTAGCCAAATGGGTAATGATCCTGAGTGAATTTGACGTCGAGTATGTGGATAGAAAAGCAATAAAGGGACAAGCCATCGCAGATCAATTAACAGATGCCCCCATGATTGATGATGTTCCTCTAAGTACAGAATTTCTAGATGAATCCATTTTAACAATATCACATGAAAAGCCATGGCAACTATACTTTGATGGCTCATACACACAGCATGGGGCAGGAGCTGGCATCCTCTTTATAAATCCTCAAGGGGATTCTATACCAAAATCATACCGCTTATCATTTCCTTGCACTAACAATATAGCAAAATATGAGGCATTAACAACTGGATTACGGTTTGCAGTTCAGTGGAAGATCCAGGAACTTCGTGTTTTTGGGGATTCTCAACTTGTCATCCATCAAGCAACTGATGATTACCAAACAAAAGATGAAAAATTAATGCCTTACAAACAAATGGGGGATGAGCTGAAACAACACTTCACAAAGATAGATTTTGAGTAGATACCAAGAGAGCAGAATCATGCCACAGATGCCATGGCTATAATTGCTTCATTGATCAATCTACCTCCAAATGAGACCTGCTATGAGTTCTTGGTGGATAACCTTTTTGTTCCTTCATATGAGATCACTCCTACTAAGATGATATGTGTTGTCGGTCCTGAGTCCCAGTTATATGGTTCCATTTTCACATACCTTTGTGATAATACCCTTCCTCCTAATTTATCAAATAACCAACATCACACCTTCATTCGCCAATCCTCTCGATATGTCATTTTAGCTAATATCCTATATTGGCGAGGTCTAGATGGCACTCTTCTTAGATGTTTAGAAAGTGACAAAGTTCAGATTGCGTTACGTGAAGTACATGAAGAGATATGTGGTCCACATGCTAGTGGTCCTACCTTGGCCAAGAAACTCATTAGGACTGGATATTACTAGCCCAATATAGAAAAAGACTCATATCAGTTTGTTAAGAAATGTAAGCAATGTCAAATTCATGGAGACCTCATACATGCACCAGCACAAGAACTACAACCAATTGTGTCTCCTTGGCCCTTTTGTCAGTGGGGACTCAATCTCATAGGCAAGATTCACCCTCCTTCTTCTAATGGTCATAAATTCATTATCACTGCCACAGAGTATTTCACAAAATGGATTGAAGCCGTGCCTCTCACACAAGTCATTGGAAAATAGATTGCTACGTTTATCGTTAACTATATCATTTGCCGATACGGTATTCCTATTTCCATTATCACTGATAATGGGCGTCCCTTCAAAAATCAGGATGTTCATAAACTCTATGACCACTTCCATATTTCCCATCATTTCTCAACACCATATTATCCCCAAGGTAATGGCCAAGCTAAGGCATCTAATAAAACAATCCTTAAGATCTTTAAGAAGACAGTCGACAACGTTGGCCGTAATTGGCATATCCAACTTAATCCTGCACTTTGAGCCTATCACACAAGTGTTCGCACACCTACAGGAGCTACACCCTATTCACTTGTCTATGACATTGAAGCCATCTTGCCTATTGAGGTCAAGTTACCCTCTTTACGGGTCTCTTTGCAGAACATCATTGGTGATGAAGATTATAGGGTCTCTCGCTTACAAGAACTTGAACTACTGGACGAACGGAGACAAACTACTTTTAATCATCTCAAGGCTTATCAACAACGAATGAGTCGCAGCTACAATCACAAGGTCAAGCCTCGAACATTTGAGGTAGGTGATTTGGTTCTCAGAGAAAATCCCAAAAATCAACAAGACAGAGAGAAGAAGGGCAAGTTCGAACCAAATTGGCTTGGTCCTTACATCATTACAACAGTATATGGATCTAGGGCATATCAGCTCTCAACTATAGAAGGTGAACCTTTGGAGGATCCTATCAATAGCATGCACCTTCACAGGTTCTACACATAGCTCTTCGGAATATCCTAATTCAAAAATACAAAAAAATCAAAAATTTCAAAAAAATACAAAAAAATAAAAAATTTCAAAAATACAAAAAAAATTATAAAACAAAAAAATCATTACTTGGTGAAAACCTGGCAAACAGATGCCTTGTGACAACAAAAAAAAAAAAAAATAATTGAAAAAAGTAAAGAAAAATAATTTCGTCCAATGGTGAAAACCACTTCGGTAGTGCCCTAGGCAAGTACCATGGTGAAAACTGGGTCACCAGAGCCATGCATAGAGACATTGCTCCTCCCTTCTTCAGGATCCACTTTCATCCTTTCACTTTGCACACACTCATGACCAATCCATCCATAATAAACTTACCCATTCCCATCATGGCTTGTTATTGATCTACCTAAGAGTTGTTAGCCATTCATAATAAACCTCCCTTTTCATCCATAATAAATCAGATCCTATCTGTGGCTAAGGCAAATCCTACATCTAGTGATGGGTGTGGAACTAAGAGCATCACATATTTCGAGGAGTGCAATTTTTTACAGCTTTCTTCAGTCTATCCGCGCACAATCCGCAATAAAGCAACATTTGCATCACAGATCCGCAATAAAGTTTCATCTTCTCCACAATAAAGTATCAGTTGCATGGATTCAGTCAGTTTCAGATGAGACACAACAGCAACAATGGGCATCAACAAAATCAAATCTTTCAACAGACTCAGACAACATATGGTTCCATGCTATCTATCCTTTTTGTGAAAGTAAACATTGTGACCACAATCAAATAAGACTTATACAAGTGACAAGAGACACTAAACTTGAGGACTACAGTGGATGTTGGTGTCGAGTCTTGGTTTTCTTTTGATTTTATCTTTAGGTGATATGTCTTTTAGCTTTTTCAGGATGTCTTTGACTAAAGATTCTATCTCCAGGATGTCTTTGACTAGAAAGGCGAGGATGGGGTATCATCACCTATTTGTATTTGCTATCTGTGGATTGTCTCTTAGTAATGCTATGACTTGTCCAAGGATATGAGGACACTGTGAGTCTAGTATGAACTGGGGCATTCTTTGTTTGTGACTATCTTATCTCCATGCAAACAAGTACAATGACTTTTTGGGTCAAACATATGCCTCAATTGTCATAACCTACTTGCCATAATAAAGCTCAATGATGATAACACACAAGAAGCTCTTTCACTTTCATATCTTCTGTCTTCCATCCCCCTTTCTTGATTGACTTCCATCATCCTTCTTGAGTCCGCGTAGCCTACTATCGCATGACTGAGTATAATGACACACCAAAAAAAATTGCATTTCATGTAGTTTGCACCTGCATTACCACATATAAGCATTTCATACATATATATAGATATCACAACTGCATCACATCCTACACACAACACATATTAGCACAATTTACATTTGCATTTTCATATTCATCTGCGTTACATAGATTCACATTTGCATCATGCATACACATATAAAACATAAAGAACAAAAAAATATACATTGCATTTCATTATGTACATATTTGCATCCACATCATAAGCATCACATAAGAACATCTCATCACATAAGTACACATGCATATAGCTGCCACAAAAGATGAATCATCTCATATATAATCAAAAGTGTCATGATACAATGATGTCAAAATCATATGGCTACAATCACCCAAAGGTGTCTACATCATCATACAAAAAAATGGTATAATACTGATACATAGGGAGCCCTCTAAGGCTATGATGAAATCCCTCCCTCGGAGCCGCCTGGCCTCGATGGAATTTGAGCCCCCGAAGGACCTGCCCCAGGATCATCCCTCCTATCCCCTTTATCTGGTGGTGGTGGAGGACCCATGACCCCACCACTAGATGCCTGTCTCCTTTGACTCTCTCCTGTAGCTGTCGTTGTCCGCGATGGTCTATGGAGCTCCTCGCCCGCTGATCCGCTGGTACTGCAGCATAATAGAGATCCCGCCAATAGGCAATCTCCTCCCCGGCTCACAAAACATAGGCATATCTGGCTCCTATGTCCTCTACTGCCTGTCTCCCAGCCCTCAGTGCTATCTCAGCCTCTGTATAGCGCTGAATGGCCTGATCCCACTCCCACCCAGTATCTCTGAGCCGCCTCCTAAGCCTATCCCTCTCCAAGTCCTGGATCTCATCTACCTATCCCTATCAGATCTCCCTCAGCTCAATTAGCTCATCCTCCTTTGCATTAGCCCCCTGTGGCTCTGCCTGTGGCTCCCCCTGTATGGGTGTCTACCCCTGTGCCAGTACCTATACTGGTACCTATCCCTGTCCCTGTCCCTGTCCCTGTACCTGCACCTGTCTGGGACCCTATGCTGCTGGCACCTGTAGCGGCAATCCACCACGACCTCTCACCACCCGAGCCTGCCTCTCCTCTCCACCCTCTCTCTGCTGTGCAACCCTCCTTTCTCCAACTACCCCCCTCCTCCTCTGTCGGCCTCTGCCCCCATCAGCTCCATCATCATCATCATCCCCACCACCATCTCCCTCAAGTAACTCTCCTGGATCTGTCAGGCATGGGAATGGATGCTCAGCCTAGTAGGCTGTATACTCAGCATCCATGCTGACATCCTCGATCTCTGGCCACATGTCCCAGGGTAGGGGTATCATCTCTGCAAGCTGCATCACAACCTGATCATATGATAGCAAGGGTCCAAATTGCGCATGATCCCTGATTGTCCGTGCATACATGCCTGAGCCCCGTGGCATCCTTTAGATCCTACCAAACTGCCTGCAAACTTTGTCCACTAGCTGCCTCTCTAGCACATAGGGCGTCCACCCAATCAGGTACCTGCTCCGAAAGGTGTAGGGAAGCTCTACCGCATCATCCTCCCACTCCTCGCATCCCAGATATGGCCTCCAAATGACCACATCAATGTCATCTATCACCCACCACCAGTGCTCTAACCTGCCAATCCGTGGCTGCGATATGATCATATCATATAAGTGATCAAAACTGCATCCATGACCTCTACCCCTGAAATGTATCAGTCTCATCACTAGCAGATGCTCATAAGCCCACACCTACAACAATGTCACCCCGCAGCCCAATCCCACTGATCTATGGTATACAAACTGATGCAGCTCATAGTACAGGTGTGCCAGCACACACGGTCCACAGGCATATCTGGTGTGCTGTGTCACCAGTGTCTCCAGTGCTCCTCCCTAGCCCACAGCCAACCCCCATGTCGCTCTATCAGGACACAGGAATGCACTGATCGCTCCTCCTATCACTACTGGTAGTGCCAATCCTATAGCAGTCATAGTGTCCCAAGCCACATGCCCAGCCCTCATCTCCAATCCAGGGTCCTGGAACACTCATCTCGGGGCCTTCCTGTCTCCATCTCGATCATACGGAATTAGCTCCCCGTCGATCAGTATCCACAGAATCCTATATACATCCTCAAAGGTGACTGTCATCTCACCCATCGGCAAATGAAAGGTACATGTCTCGGAGTGCCATCTCTCCACCAGTGCAGTCAGCAATCCCATGTTCATCTGAAACTCAGGCACATACAGCACATGTCTCAATCCCATAGCCTCGATAACAGCTTGCTCCTCAAATATCAGCTCAGGTCGCAACCGCTGAGTCGATGGGAATCTCTCCCATGACTCCAGCATCGGCAAATACTCCTATAGTCAAGCAAATCAATCGTGTTAGTCATAGTGGCATTCACTGTTTATCACAAAATGCTACTTTTTATCTAAATGCATATGGTATTCTATCCTAGCAGTACTCCCTGTTCATCACAAAGTACTACATGTTTTGCACTCCCTGTTCATCACAAAGTGCTCCTCACATTTGCACTCACTGTTCATCACAAAGTGCTGCTCATATTTTGGTACTCCCTGTTCATCACAAAGTACTCTATCTTGGTACTCACTGTTCATCACAAAGTGCCTTGATCTATTCTAGTCTTCCCTAGAGGACCTACTTGAGTGTATCCTCTCAGCAGCTTATCCAATCAACAGCGTATGTTCATCACAGAACTGCTGATTTGACCTAGAAGACAAAAATTCACATTTTTGGACACAAACACGGTTTCCTGACATAAACGTGCCTTTATTACATTACCTAGCATGCATTAATGACAACAATAAATGCATCAAAGTACAAAGAGGTTTTGCGGTACTCACCGGCTCTCCTGCCTCTGCTGGCCTCTGAAATCGGTGAACGCGATCGAATCTATGAATGAAAGCCATCGCTGCAGACTGTTACTGCTCTTTTCTCACTCTACACTCTTCTCTCATGGATGTGTGGATGACAATGAGGATGTATTTTTCCCATGGTCTATCTTATAGACTACCCTAGCCCTCGCCCTCGTTTTCTCAGTCAGTTTTTATTATCCTGTGACTCTGTCACTTTATCCGGTCAATCCATTCTAGCCTCTCTTTCTTATCGAGAGATTGTCTGCAATCTTTTCAGACATTTTCATCCAATCTCTCGAGGGGGCATATCATTCCCATCCTAGGGCAACTCTGTATCAGTTCATCTTATCTTCTTTGAAACAACGTGACAAGCCGCATTGTCTCAAAGAGGGGCAAAATGTAAACACCCAAAATTGTCATGTCTAATTAAATAAATATTTTATTTATTTAATTATCTAAGCCTAATTCTTCTATTAATTAAATAAATATTTATTTATTTAATTAATTCATTTATCATCTTCTAGCCTTATTTCTCATTTAAATAAATACATTTATTTATTTAAATTATCCTTTTCCTAATTAAATAAATATCTTATTTATTTAATTGATCTCATTTCTTCTATTAATTAAATAAATCTTTATTTATTTAATTATTTCATTAATCTTTTCTACCCATGACACATGTCATTCATCTCTTAATTCCTACACTACCTACCCCTTTCATTATTTTATTATTTCTTCTACCTACCCTCTAATAATAGCTGACCTCCTTTTACACCTCTCAATCTTATCCCTCCATTTCTTATAGTGTCTTCTATATAAGGAGATGCTTCCTTCATTATCAAACCCTAATGAGCTAACTACTTGATCAATTGACTACACTACAATCCTACTTGCAACGACATTTCGTTCTTTGTTGAGCTCTTGTGCACATAAAATCTGAGAGCAATTATATCAAGCAAGATCAATGGAGATAGGAAGAATGGAGATCAAAACCCTATTGGACATGTGATGGTATAATCTTTGTGATTTCATTTGATTTGCATTGTCTTAGGTATGTTATGGTGGATCTTTGTTGTTATTAGGCTAGGGTTTGGTGGTTGAATTCATTTAGCCTTTCAATATTGTTATTATTGTTATCCATTTTTACCATATACAATTATTATCTTTAGTTTCAATCGAAGGTTATAGTGAAGTATGATCATAATCTCTTTTAATAATTATGTAGTATGTTGTTGTTAAAAAAAAAACATTGCTACATTTTATTGATGTTCACTTGGATAAGAAGTGGCCATTACATTGATAATTACATTTTAATTTGTTTTTTCATTCTTCCACAGACATTTCAAGTCAGGTTCAAATAAAAATTAAACGTGAATTTTGCTACTTTCTTCTATGGCTGCATCCACCATGGCTATTGAGAAAAAGCTTGATTAGCATCTATTTTAATGGATGGGATCCTCTTTCACTTGGTATCTTTCAAATCATTTAGATTTCTTGTTGTCTTTTAACAAGATGAGGGCTTTAACTAGTTTCATTCTTCTCATTGTATGTTTTTTATTTAATAAATGTTCATGTAGCTAGTTTGTGATTGATTTGAGTCAAACCATGTAAAATAATGATGAACTTCTTAAAAAAGATTCACATTGGTGATCTTACATCTATAAGTTTGTCAAAAAGGTTATTTGCTTCAACAAAAACTTAATAGTGTTACCCTTATCTTTATTTAGATCATAAAGAAATAATAATGGAACCTATCAATACTATCATCTTGGATCTAAATCTCACATCTTAATTTGTTGGTGTACATGAGAACCCACTTGTAATTCTAATTGATTATTCTCTTGTTATTTTTAAATTAATCAATAGAAAACACTTTTATAATATACACTTCCATCAGAAAGGTTGGAGACATTATTTATAGGCATCCAAGGAATTTTTTCTTGGCTTGAGCTATCCCAAACATGTGGCACTCCATGTGTTGAATGTAAAGCTTTGGCGCTGCTTCCGTCTACCATTTCATTCCCCAAAACTACCTTATGTAGCTAGCAACCAAGTAAGATTCATGTTGCTTCATCAAGTGTGTTTGCTATATGTATCTATATATAATAAATTATTTGTTGCATAGACAGTAGTAGGATTTTTAACAAGAATAATCTCTATGTATATCTAAGTTGGTCTAATGGTGGAGAATGTGAAGAGAGGTCACAAGTTCAAATCTTCCAATTTGTAAGCTTTACACACCTTGTTTGTAACATAGTTAGGCACCTCCTACATGCATAAGTCATTTTTCACATTTTTTTTGACGTTTGTGGAGTGGTTAGAGTGATTTCTTAGGGTATTTTCTTTGCATCTTCCTAGAGCTTTAATAGAAAAATTAACTAGTACATCAAATTCTAATCCTTATTACCATTTTCTCTAGATTATTAATTCTTTCAAATCTTCAAACTTGTAGTCATGTGACATGTGTCCTCGAAGTCTTCATGAATTCTTGCATGCACATGACACTTCCACTTTTCTAACTCATCCTTTGACCAGTTATTTTGTTGGTTGATCACACATCTGTGAGAATTCCTTTCTTGATAGAGCTACCCTACAATTTCCCATTTTCTCCATTTTCCACCTTTCCCATGCTACACGTCTTATACTTTTCCTCATTTATTTTCACTTTTCATCTTGTTGTTCTTCCCAAGATGTGAAAGCACACCTTGCCCTCTTCCCCATGATGAATTTAATTCTCACATGCTTCTACCTTGTGACACCTATCACAAGTCTAAGCCATCAATCCTTGCTATCTTCTCTCATTCAATCTCAGCTCTTCATAATACTTTGCATCTTAGTCCTCTATTCTTTGAACAAAAAAATCTATAAATTGAGAAGATTTATCCTTTATCCATCACCACTTGAATTCATTCCATCCTTATGTTACTATTTTTTTGATTAAATCATCAAGGTTATGCTACTTGGAAAGATATCCACATTGTAAGAATCAAAAGAGAAATCAAGTGAGCTGGGTGCATCATTTTTCTTCAATCATGAAGGGAGAAGGTATTAAAATTTGAGTTCATTTTATGTTGTTTGCGTTACATTATCACATTTTTATCTTAAGTTGTATTTTCCCTCTTACATTTTTTCATGATTGGTGGAACCCACATTCCTCAGTTATAATCCAAAATTTTCATTATTGCATGAGCATTTACATCTTAGGTTGTTAGATTTCATACTAAACCTTGTATACACATTGCAACAAGAAGTTATAACACCGAATTTTACCACCATAATTACAACTATATTTTTAAACACTTCAACATAAAATAAGAAATTAATTATAACTAATAATTTAATAAGATAAATACTTACTCATTTTTAATATAAATAAGGAAATTGAATAATTATGTAATAGAAGAAGAAGAGATTAAGTAGGGCCTCTTCTTAGAAGAAAAAGAGAAGAAGCTAGGCCTCATTAACGATATATCTCGCCACCCTCAAAGGGATTGAATGAAAAATAAAGTAACAATTGTGAAAACAAATAAGGAAGGAGCAAATAATTATTTGAAGTGGGAAACCATGACCATTCTCCTCAATTCCATGGTACTAAATTCCACAAACCTATTCAGGAGTTGAAGTATAACATCTCCTATTTTAATGGTCACTTTGCCAGAGATCAACCAAAAAGGGATTTCATATCCTTCTAAGAAATTAGAAGAATGGGAGAAAGATCATACCCTAGATCCAAGACTACCTCCAAAGAGGAAAAAATTAGCCAAGCTAACGAAGAAGGAAGTTCAGGCAGGTACATAGTCTACCCTTGATGAAAAATTGTGCCCAAGGAGAGTGTGTAACTCTATGGGCCAGAAATGAAGATTGTATATTAGAATGTTAGGGGCTTGAATGCCCCTAATAAGAGATGCCTCATTAAATCTCAATTGGATATTTTTGGGGTACATTATTTTTCTATAGGAGACAAAAAATTTAGATACAACTCAGGATTGGCCTTTCAAGTAGTGGAAACAGTGGAAATATTTGGCTTCTCAATCTATAGGTGCTTTGGGAAGGCTAGCAATTATATCGAAGGATAAGAGTGCCCAAATTAAGTCAATTGCAATCAAAGAAAACTTTATACTTCTCTAAAGATCATTGAGATTTGAAGTGTCCAAGGTGAGGGACGTGTTTTTTCACAACATCAAGGTCATCCACCACTACTTGTGTAACAAAAACAAATTCAGAGTCAATAACTAGTTGAGTTGGAGTTGGTTTAGATAGATAAACTAGAATGCATAATCGCACTTTTTTTTTGTGTGTTCATAGGGGATTAAATCATATTTCAAAAAAATGCCAAATTGGCTGGGAAAAGCTTCAACCAGTTCCAACTCTCTATATTCCAAGGGCAGTGATGGAAGGGAAAACCATTTGGAGGCAAATTTTACCACAACAGATTTTGGATTATATCTTGGAATACATGTTAGGGTTGTTAATCCTATTCCCTCACAAAACTAGTCTTTTTTCTTATGTACACTATCATGATTTGCTTTTGATCAAAATATGGAAATAAATAAACCTGCTCCTTTATCAATGAAGAAGATATCATTGAATCCTATCAAAAACTTGAAAGCCCATTTGCACAAAGCATCAATATCAATGGGATTGGTAGAAAAATTACTGATCAATGTGTTTTTCCTTAGAAGAGTGATTTGAGGAGTCGAGGAGTTCTCTGCAATGATGATCTTATAAATGCCCTTTTGATCTCCCTTCCTAGCATTTTATGGCACTAGCAAGGGTTCATGAGATTGAGGGTGTTTTGCCTACTTCTGAAACCAAGATTTAATTGTTTCCTTTTTTCTATGCGAGCTAGTGTTTGTCTATTGCAAGACATCTTGTGGAATATCTTCCTTTGCAAAAACCAACTTCTTTTGCAAGGAAAATACTCCATTATTTGGTTTGAAGGGATTCCTAAGGGGAATGTTGCTCAGAAATGTGAGGAGGCCCTAATTTCTTTAATTGAAGCCATTATTTCCCTCCAACCTTGCATTACATTTTGCTAAAGGGATATTATTAGGAAAATTTAAGAAAGAGGGCTTCCTAACATAGGTTGCATTTAGACTGTCAACCACCCCCTTGTTTTGACCTCACATTGTTCTATCATCTTTGCAAATGACAAATATTTCTTGGTTGGCCTGATTGAGATGTTTTGGGCAATGCCAATTATGTCTTGGGAATCTATGGTAAGGCTTTCTACCTCTGTCTACCTCATACAAGGATGGGATCCTTTTCTAGAACTTCCACTACCATCCCTTCTACCATTCTTTGTTAGCCACTGCCATCCTCTATATCATTCTCTGTCTGCTCTGCTCTATGGATTTTTGAATTTTTTCTTGCTTGCGAGCCACTCACCTAGAAGGTGATAGCAATTAGGTTGGAAAAATTGATTCCTGAAATCATTTCCCAACAACAAGGGGCAATTGTTCCAAGTAAGGAGACATCATATGGAGAATTAGTAACACATGAGATTATTCATTTAGTATCTAAATACTGAAAAGAAGCTATGATTATCAAAATAGATATGATGAAGGCGTATGACAAAGTTAGATGGACCTTACTTCATCATGTCCTCCTTAACTTTGGGTTTGATGCCAACTGACGCAAGTGGATCATCTTATGCATAACAGGGGCAAAAATATCAATAATTATTAATGGAACACCAGCAAGGTTCTCATTTTCATAGGGTATTCATCAAGGAGACACCCTCTCTCCATCACTCTTTATAATAATGGCAAAGGCATTGAGCAGACTAATCTCTTTTCATCATCCCTTGGGACTTTGGCACAACATCTCTATTCGATACACCTAAATTGAAGTTACATATATTCTCTTTGTAGATGACACTATTTTATTTGGAGAACCATCCATGAAGAAAGTATTGGACCCGCATTGCCTAGTATTAGGGTAGAAAATCAATGCTCACAATTCAAAAGTTTTCTTTCTAAATTTAAATTCATCCTTGAATAAAATATTGAAAAGGGTACTAGGTTTTAAATAAGATTCTCTACCATGCAAATACTTAGGTATCCCCTTATTTTCTAGATGCATGAAACAAAGCTTCTAGGAAAACATCATTTACTCCATCAAAAATAGGATTGCTTCTTAGAAAAACACATGGCTCTCTCTACAAGGAAGGATTCTTCTAATCAGGGTATTTTTAGCTACAATTCAAAATTATATAATGGCTTTCCTTCCTATGCCAAAGCAAGTAAAGTTAGATTTTGAAACCATCCTAAAAGGCTTCTTATGGAAAGGGAATAAGAGCTCAGACAACAAGATTCACTTACTAGCAAGGGAGAAAGTTTGCACTGCTAAATGCTTTGGAGGGGCAATGTTGGAACCCTAATTTTTTGCAAAATTTAGGGGTCCCTAAATAAGCAAAACTAGCAAACACCCCTAAAAATGCCCGTCCAATTCTTGAATCTAATAAGTAATTTGACCTTGCAATTAGGTTTACCAATAATAAATGAGCATGATTATCCATATTGAGCTTTCCCAAGTGAAATTTGATGCCTCTATCAGGTACTGAAATTTAGGTGCACACTAGTTCGAATCACAAAATTATTTCAAGTAGCCACTTTTGAGAGTTAATAACTTGATCCCTGAAAGTACTCATGCTAATCCAATTGTTCCCCTCAACTTTCTATATGAAAATGAACTCCCATGTCAATTTCCAAAGACCTATGACCTCATTTGCTATTTTTCCTAGGTCAATTCCATTTGTAATTGTTTGTATCACAATAAACCATAGTGAAAGGTTTTGGAGCCCCACCAATCCATTTGGTAATTTTCTTGAGCCTAAACCAAATACAATTTATGCAAATCTAAAACTTGCATGAGGGTAAAATCAATTATGAAGCCCACTTTGAAAATTAATATTTTCACCTCACAGTGAATCCCTCAGAGCCATTAGTTGCGTTTTCAATCTTTGGTTAAATGTATACATGATTGTAAACTCTCACAGCCTCATTATATGATTGGATCAATTTTCAGGATTGATTTTAAATGCAAAAAGCCAAGATTGGACACTTTTACAAAGGGCCAAAATGCACAATTCAACAATGTTCAAAATTAATTTTTGATCACACACTCACCAAGTTAAGTGAATTATTTGGCAAAATAAGTCAGAGCAAGGCATGGAGTGTTGGTTCGAGAAGAATGGTTTATTTGATCATCAGATGAGGTTAGTATTGTTACAAGTTCATTAATGAAAGACATCTCCTTTATGAAAGTTGATAATTCAAATTAATATATTTGACATTATTGAAACCAAATGTTTACTATATGTTGGGATAAATGCGGCTCCCATAAGGGTAGAGCCCATCATATAGTTTTAAAAGGAGATCGGCTTCCATCTGTGCAAACCCAAAACAACTTGTTATTCGAATCCCAAGAATAATATTTGGAATGGCCACATTATATGTTTTAAGAGGAATAACACTCAAGAGAAATCAAAATTTAAATCAATCAAAAATGATTTAAATTAATCATCATGGAGCATTATAAAAAATGATCTTATATATAAACTATATATGTGATGGTAAAATGAAAACCATTAAATTGATTAATATGAGCCAAACTGGTGGACCCCGTTTACTCAAATGTGTTATGCGCAAAACAAAGACTCTCAGGCAAACCAAAAATGGTTTCCCCGAAATGTAATGTTATACCGAAAAAATCAAAGAACCCTACTAGGGCATAAGACAAAAGATGTCTCTTTGGAATGGCTATGGTGGATGAATATGCAGATAAACTGAGAGCTCTATAGACAATGATTGGGCGTGATTGTTTCAATTGCAGAATACATGGTGGATTAATGCGAAATGTGGAAGCATAGGCCCGACATGTGACTGTTTTGTGGCCTCGCGTAATGCCGTGATTACAAAATACACAATAAATCTGTTGTAGAAACTTTCAAGCAAACACAACTATCAGGTGTAGTGCTGCATTGAATATTCTTTGCCAACACCCTTCTACCTGTACAAAATGGGAGTCTTTGGAAGATTATGAACACGTATCAGAGCATAGTGGGTACAGAGATTTTATCAGAATGGCTCGAAGGAGATGTCATGTCAAGGAACGTAATGATTGCAAGAAATGTACAAAATCAAGTTGTCAAAAATGTTTTAGAAATTTGCAACGAAGTACAATCAACAGGTGTAAGGCCCAATTCTACATCATCCTCCATGCCCGTGGGAGAATGGGAGATTTAGAACAGACCGACATGCAAGCTATGACTATACAGTGGGAGAATGGGATAAATGGTGTATTCGTGCAAGCTATGACTTTACACATTATATAGTGGATTCTTTTGAGAACACTACACATTTGAATTTGAATATCGACTGTCAGAGTGCCACCCCTGTGTAGGAATATTCCAAATGGAATGTTACAAAAACAGTAATAACCTGCAAATAGTTTTACAAAAGAGATGCCAGAGGAGGAAAGATGCAATATACATAGAACCTATCTGGTGAAAATTCTTCATAAACCTTCTATTGAATATAAATCGGCTAGTGTAAGGCTAAATTCATCAACCTCTGCCGAAATCCTCCTCGCCAACTGCAAAACGAAAAGACATGAAAAGGCGTAAAATTGCTCAAAGGGATACTTCAAATAGATGGTATTTCATGGAGTGCAGTGATCTCTCGGCTCGATACAGATGATGTTAGGAAAATGCTTCAAAGCCTTGTCTTCTCATGGCGTATTGCGAATACAAGATATATGTTGAAATCAAGGTTGATGCCTCAACTAAGTGTGATGTACAAAATACATCAAATGCGGAATTTGCAAAGGATCGAATCGATGGTGAACTTTGAAACCTAAATGAAGTTGGTAAAAATAATACCGAGTTTCGCAACTTTCGCAGTAAGAACGGTGGAATTTTATGAACAACTTATGGATATCCATTATTGTTGTAAATACCAAATGTGGATGCACAGACACGGCATAGATATAATTCCTCACAACAATGTCACTTCAGGAAGATACAGTGATTGAGGATTATGTGCAAAATAAATTTATTGAAAATGTAGTTGTCAGATGTAGAGCAAAAAACCCAAAAGATGCAGAAGTTGAGAGCAAACTTATCGGCATAACGTTGTAATATCGAAAAGGAGTTAAAATGTTATTCATATAGTATATATTACCCCGATAAAAATTAAACACTATAACGTGAAATAAGACAAAGAAGTGGGACCGGGTAAAGAATGTGAAGTGGAAGTGGAATAATTCGAAGGAAATTTTGTAATTTGACAAAAATAGAGCGATCAAGTTCTACCTATCAAGGATAATTATTCTGGACTCTATGGAAACATTGTCACACAAGACAATTACAGATTCAGGGAAATAAATCATAGTGAAAATAAAATAAGGAGAGTAAATTATACCCAAGTAATTAGGTTTGCTCAAAATGCAAATATTTCACATAAATAATAATTGGGTAAATCTAATCCCATTGATGAGGGGAGATTATTTTTTACCAATAGGGTGAAAATATTAATGGAAGGATTATTGTGGGATGAAATTATTATAACAAAAGGTGTTAATTGAGTAAAGATTACAAATGGTAAAATATTCTTAAAGGATGGTTTATTTAAGATGAAAATATTTTCATAAGCCAAAGATAAATCAAAATTAAAAGGGGATTGAGGACCAAAGGGTTATTAATTTAATAATTAATAATTTAGGGTTTTGGACAAAAGGATTTCGCAAAAGTGTTAAATATTTTTTCAAAAAATTAAAAGGGGGTTGGAGTATATCAAAGGAATGACTTTTTTTCTACAATAGAGGTCCAGTGCCCTAAATCTATTGTGAAAAGAAGGATGAATTTTATTGAAGATTATTATTATTTGAATTAGTTTCGAAATATTTTGGAGCCGATAATCATTTTCCCAAAAGTTTTATTAGAAATCATTAGAAGAAAAAGGAGAGAGAATTATAACTAGGAGTATAGAGATTTTACAATACAGACAAGATGTAATACATATTTTCAAGCAATACAAAGCCAGTTATCTTATTTGCAAATTTGTTGTGGGTTCTTTCATTTTCAAATCAGCTCTCTATTATTATTATCTATGGTTGATAATTGCTGCTCTAAATCCGTGTGTGAAGAAATTATGTGATGTTGCATGGTGGTCATTCAAAAGAAAAGTTAAATTCAATTAAACTAATTGTGAAGAATATCATATAGTTATATAGCATTGGAGGTTGGGTAGTTGACAAATCCATCTAGAGGGAGATTTAAAAATTTGTCTTTCAGAGTTATATACGTAGGTTTTGTAAGTGAATGACTCTATTCCCCAAAGGAAGTAAGGCACTAGTCTTTTAAAAAATATTTATTCAAAAATAAACAACACATTTCACTTTATTTCAAGTTACCATAGGAGATAGAAGTAGAGAGTAGGAGTAAGAGGTAATCAAATTAAATCAAGAAGAATTAGAGAAGTTAAAATAATTAGAATAGTAAGATAACTTATCCCAAAGACATATGTCACTTTGATATAAACACTAGAAGTATAAGATACAATGTGCAATCTACTATAAAAAGCACCAATTTGGAGAACTACACCCACCTAGGTTCTGTAGAGCCTGAAATGAGGGAATTAGCAACCTAATTGGTTCACTCCATAAGCTATCCAAATCAATTGGAGAGTTTGAACATAGGAGTTGGCATTACCTTAGAAATTTTCCAATCTTGATTTGAGCTCCAACAGGTGGGAATTCACAATATTGACTTCTAAAATAAGGCTCTTGGGGTAGAACTATTGTGGAAAATCTATTTTAATAATGGCTCTCTCTCAGCATGTATCATTAGAGAAAAATATCTTGATTTGGATGATCTAGAAAGAAGATTTACAATTTTGGATCACCTATCCTAGTTAATTCAAGATGGAAAGAAGGCATTATTTTGGGAGGATTCTTGGAATGGCTACCCTGCTATAAGTAATTTAGATGGACTTCGAGATATTAAAAGGGTTCTCATATCTTCTTGGGGTAGTCGAGTTAGTGACTACTTTATTCTTATGCAGGAAGGGGGGTCTCATAGGGTAGTTTGGAAAGATGTATTCAATAATGCAATATGTTTATGCCAACAACAACTTATTTTTTCAGAATCAAACAAGAGGATTATATACTACAAAGATTCACCAGATCAACTCATATGGTTACCATAAAAGTCTGGAAGTTATTCAGTTAAACAAGGCTAAAAGATTTTGGATAAAAAAGAGAATGATACAACACACAAGAGATTTATCTTTTGTTGGATGGGGGATGGTCTTCAAAAAGAAGGATATTTCACATGGCTTGCACTCATTGGTTCCCAAAAATGGACAACTTTACACTACCATTGGGCAAAGACCAAGCTGATTCCTCCAAATATCTATGGAGAGCTGCCTCCAACTATCAATATCTGTCAGGCTTGGACTGACTTCAACAAGGATACAAGACCCTTCTACACTTCGAGCTCTGCAAGACCCAGGAGGGTGATCCCTTCAGTGAATCTCCTACTCTTTGCAATGATACTCAGGAATTTACTGAAAAAAAAGTAGATTATCTCATAAAAGGGCTCAACAGAAAGGGAGAATGCTCAAGGATGGCAAGTCCTTTAGTGATCCTCAACCTTAAGTTGGAGTATGAGAAGGGTGGGACAACTTTTCAGAAGAAACATAAAACTTAACAAATGATATTCTGATATTTAAGAAATTTGTTCTGAGAAATCACAAAGAAGATAAACCAAAAACCAAAAAACTAATGACATTTTCTAGCAAATACCACTCCCTTGTTCATTTGGGTTATAGAGTCTTTGAAAAATGTTACTAAAATCTGATAAAAACTCGCCTCATAGCTAGTCTAACCTTGAACAATACTGCCTTATAATATTCTTCTCCCTACAATCCTTTACCTAAAATGCTTAACAAATCTTGTTACAAGTCTTATTTCTCTATAATTTCATTCAAGCATTTTAATTAACCCCTTGTATTAAAGCATTGGATGGAAAATTACATACAACATAACAAGGCAACAAACAAACAAAACCCTTGATCCCAATTGCTTAAAGGAAGATAAAATCGCACACAAGAGAGTAAAGATTAGGAAATATATATTTGCATTAATATCATAAGCTATCTTTTATCAGATAACAGTCAACAAATTCAAGTATAGCATAACCCACTTGAAAAGGAAACTCACAACTATTTTATTACTTTTCCTCTGCAAAATGACATTACAGTTCCTTCTATTTTCCATGACTCTCTAGAACAACCTGGAACCTACCCCTATAGAATAGACCTTTTTTTACAAAGATCCTTCTCAGAAAATTCAAAATCCCAACTAATGGCCTTGATTTCCCTTTTATAGAAAACAAGGGAGTGACAAACTTCAAGCCAAAAGACACTTGTCATCAAAACCAAGCCCTAGAGGTTGTATACAATTATGTTACAAAATATTACTTATCTACATGTTGGTGGTCGTGATGAGGTGGAACCAAAATTTTCAACTGATTATCGGTAGAAACAAAAACACTTGAGTCATGTTGATATCACCTACATACTTTTGGATGGACCATTAGATTCTTAGTCTACTCCATAGCATTTCTCTTCCTGAAAAGGAAAATAGATCCCATAATGAAACAAGACTTTCCCATCAAAATAAAGAAAAATCTATAGCCTTTATGCCCCAGATCAGAGAAAATGGAAAGAAGAGCTTGGGGGTAAACAAGATTTGTTGAGGGAGCATTGCAACTTCCATGTTGTTGCAGAGATGACTAGCTGCCAATCCTTACTCAAACAAATTCATCTTTCAGCTCCCTGTGAACTCCTTCTTGGAACACATTGCCAACGAAATGTAGAGTAAGAGAAGAGGATATGTCTTGGGTGGCTTTTCTTGATAATAAAAAAGGCTTTCACGCTCCCTCTAACAATCCTCTAATCTTTCATAACCCCTCTGACAATGAGAAACCTCATAGAACAGAAAAAAAATCCATCAAGTGTCATAAAATATGCAACGACTCCATACATAGTTTTGTTCGAACACCATCCTCTCACTGATGAAGAACTATTCTCAAAAAAAAGAAGAAGATTGTATTTGTTCCTACCCATTTTATCATCTACCTAGTGAATTGATAATCAAAATTCCTTTCAATGAAGAATCATCATCTTGATATCTTCTGCTAATCTTGTCGGCTGTGGATTCTAGCAATTATGCCCGCAACTCATGTCACGACCATTTTATAGGTCATCACTCCGTTGCCACCTGCATGTGTTCACCTCACGTGATTGATTTTATTTTGATCTTATTCCTTTATCAATGTACAGTCTCCTGCTTTAGGATTCCTGTCAACAAGAAAATATTTTAATTTAGCAGAGAACTCATAATTCATTATATCAAAACCTTAAGCTTTTCTTGATCCTTTCACATCTCTCAGATATCATCTTTGACTATCTAATCAATCCTTAGTCGACAAGTCGGTATTCATGTTCATCTTACTTGTTCCCTGCGGGCTACGACCAGTGCCTTCAAAATCTCTCCTAATTTCATATTTGAAACTTAGCTGCAGATCTTATATAGTCTAGCAAATCTAATGATCATTGCATGTTGATGCAGGATTTGATCATCCATTTGTATCCATGGACCCACCAAATCTTGACTAATTAGCACCATATCATCTTTTAACCAGACTTCATCAGTAGCTTCACTGTAATTCTTCCCGGCCAACTCGGGACTCATGGAATCATCTTTTGATATCGCTCTCTATAACTTCCTTGCAACTTCCATTGCGGGAATACAACAGCCATAAGATTTGTTCAAACTTTACTACTTCACAACATACCCGCTAACTCCTTGAGAATTAAAGATCGAGCAAATTTTACCTCGAGACAAAACATCTCCCTTCATTTTGAGCATGTGCCAATTGATAGGACTGTTAGTAAACTGACTTTTACTGCCTAAGAACCGATAACACAAGGCTTCGACTGGTTATACTGCCAACCTATTGTTTTCCACTAAAGACACATGACATCATCTCATGATGGAATTTTCTTTATAATCCTTGTACTTTTGATCATGGGGAAGCGTGGATCATTGGAATCATTCTATCTTTAGCACCCTGCTGAAATACTTAGTACTCTCAAACTTAGGAAAATTATGGGTGTGGGCACAAATATTTAAAGGGAGACCTGTCATAGGAAAACTTTTGCACATGACTTAGGAAAATCATATTTCATAAACCGGTTGACCACCACTTAATTCTTAAGAAATAAAATGGTCCCTGCCCATGGTAAACAACCCCTGGCTTTAAGTGGGAAAAAGGTAATGACAAAATATATTATTGCTAGGGATTTATTCACAAAATATAAGAAATATTGATAAACCCTAAACCCTAGACCTTGGATCATTTATAGAGGATACAAATAAAACCAGAAAGTCAATATTTGAGATCAAAATTGAAAATTTCATGCAATCAATTTTCAGAGCTATCAGTGGCTCTATTTGGGGACACTCATTTCATGGGAATGAGGCGAGAAACCAAAATCTTTGGGAGAAGCAGGCCAACTGTAGGGGCAAACAAAAAAGAAATTACCTGGACAGGGTAACTTCAACAGAAAGGAAACTATACTACCAAAGAAAACCTAACTAATGCTCATGGAGAATAGCTACTTTAAGAAAAGTAGAACCTCAAAAATTGTCCATGAACAAGCAATCTAAGAGGAAATTTATTTATAACTCCATTGGGCATAGAGTCAGAAAAACTTACTCTACCCCAAATTGTTTGTGGCCTACAGGGTCAAACCACATATGGTGGCCCAATGCCATCTGTCAATATAAACCAATATTTTCCTATGTCAAAAATATAGTTATGATCATGTTGTATCTTGAACAATCTAGAGATATTAGAACTATATAATTGTTCCTCCCTTGGCATGTTATAAAAAAAATTATTTGAGTGAAATGTCCATTTATCTGAATCTTGTCATCTATCTTTACATGAAATAAACATAATCCATACTCAGTATCCGAAATGGAGTTGTGTTGATAGAAACATTCAACAGGTTTCATGTCTGCCTCATCAAGTTGAAAACAAAAGTTAAAAACTCCATAATTTGTTATGCAATTGTCATCATGAAAATTTATTTCTTCATTTGTTTGCACCCTTGTAACATGCTTATCATTAAAAAAAATTTGTAAACATGGTGCAAACTCATTACAAAGGTCAAAGGGAAATCTCTCATATGCTGGCTCATCCAATATGGTAGCTTTTTTACAAACATCCATACCTGAACAACCAATACTTGAAAACCATTCTAATTCACTTTCATTTTTTATTGTTGTAGCCAATGTGTCTTGATCAAATTTGTGTACATTCAGATCACTGCATGATGAAAAAACATTATCATTTACCCTTTCAACAATGATATCTTCATGTGACATAACACACTCCCATTTTGTCTTTAAAATGCCATGTGGAGAAACAAGACAACAATCTCCTTCATCTATTTCAGAACCTTGGTCAATATCAATGAACTCCACACCGTCATATTCAATGTCATTATTTGTGACATCAAAGAGGAAATCATCCTCACATTTACTGGTCATAAAGGTTTCTAGATCAATTTTGTAGAAATCCCCTAGAAGATTAGGACAACTGGTTTTAGCATAATCTTTTTCATCTTCTTCAAACTCCCACTCTTCAAATGAAGTAAACTCCTTACATAAAGCCAATCCATCATAAGGTTGATCCCTAAACTAGTTGAATATGGTTTCTTCATTATTTGAACATACCACACAACTGTCTATCTCACAGATCTTATCAACTAAAGCTGATGGCATCTCATCATCTGAATTTTCATTACCATATACAACTACTTCTTGAGAGACTAAATTCATATTATCAAAGTCTTGCAGACTTGCATCCATCTCAGACATAACACTTTCCAATTCTTTATACTCACTATTGGATCTATCTGAAACACAAGACTCCAAATGAACCTCTTGTTGAATCTCATCCCCAGAACAACCATTGTTGTTGTCATTTAGTAAACTAATTGACACCATATCCATCTCTACATCCAACATGTTAGATAATTTCTCATTAACCTTTTATTCATCAGTATGAGGAATAACCACTGTCTGCGACAAGTTCTCTTCACTAATATTTTTGGTCAAATCATAATTAATAATAGAGCTAATGTGATCAATAGGGATATAAGGGTCTTGATATAGATTTTTACCTTCTGATTCATGCCTTTCTTCAGCCTCTAATATCTTGGGGTAACATGCCCTTGCAGATAGATAACCCTTAGGGATTCCATATTTCAAGTTGTTCTCAATATCCATTGCTATCCTATAATCTTGTTGCAAGGTTTTATGATCCTTATCTCTCATTAAATAACTCTTCCTCTTCAAATGCAGACAAATAAACAACTAAACACACTGCATCATTTGGTCTATAACTGTTAGGAATGGTATCCAATGCCCTATCAAACCTAAGATTAAAATGGGTACTAGCTCATCTTCTTCCTTCTGGATACCCATGATTGTTTTCATAACTGAGCTTGGATTAATTCTTTCACCAAATTGTTCCATGAATGCTACCTTCAACTCATCCCATGATGAGATAGAATATACTAGTAGGTAAGAAAACTAATCTCTAGCATTTTCCTTTAAATAATGAACAAACAACTTCATGAAAACATATTCCTGATTTATCTCAAAATTCTCCATTAACTTAGAAAACTCTTGCAAATGCTGATGTGTTGATTCTGACTTTTTCCCACTAAAATCTGGCATTGTTCCCTAACCCTTGTAAGAACAAGATTTGGGAAACCTTGGATACCATTAAAGTTCAATGGCTTATATCTTTCCATAAAGAAAGCTCCATGGTGATTCGATAGAGGTCGCACATTTGTATTTGACATTTTATAGGGAATCACATGCACATGATACATATTTTCATTCATTTCCCTATTTCTTTCTTTTTTGCCATAAATCTTAAACTATCACATTGGCAAGGCTCAAAACATACTCCATCTAATCTCATACAGAAAATGGAAACTGAATCATAGGAGTATGTAAAATAATTGTGTGAGCTTGAATTTCACCCTTAGAATGTTACCTGCAATAAGTTAGTTTCACAAAATACCAATGGAAATGCCACAGGAAATCCAAATTCAACCAATGAAACTGCATGAAATACATATTAAAATGAAACATTATTTTACCTTCATGGCTTATGTCTCATTGTGTCCTAACTCCACTGTTCCTGGTTGCAGATGGTGTGCTCTCAGATAATGCACTATTGGCTTCCAAGATGGCATATGAAGAATGGACTGATAACTTGTAGTTAACTGATGTTATGATATGCAAATGCTACATGATTATGCTAAAATGCTATATGATATTTTCTATTGCTTATTTGCTATTTGCTTCAAAAACTCACAGATGCATATGATTAATTTGAAGACTATTTTTGAAGACTACCTCTCTCTCAATTGAAGCTCTTGATTTTATAGACTTTGAGAGGATTAGATGATGTGGCTCTGATCAACGGTCATGATCAGATCTACAGATTTGAATGGTTGTGAGCAAAGGTAAAGGTTGAGAGAAAGGGGGAAGGAGAAGACAAGTGTCACTCATCTCACCTTGACTGGGTTGCTGACTAGGAGAATCTAGGGATGGTTGGAGGAAATTTAGGCATGGTAGGACAAGTAGACTCAAGTCCTTCCTAAGATGTAGGGGTGTTGGAGAGAATATAGGAAATGGTTATGAAATATGTGTATGTACACAATATTCATTAAGTTTGGAAGTTGGAGATAAATGATAAATTAATATTTAAGAAATATTTATTTCCTTAGCCACATGTTGGATGAGTTGGCAAAGGGAAGATGAAGTGGAGATGGAAGGTGAGTTGGAAAAGGGATTTAAATAATTTAAGAATTATTTAATATTTGAGACTATAGGATAGGAGAATAACCATTAAATATTGGATATTTAATTGATTAGAGGAGATAATTAAATATTAGATATTTAATTAATTAGAAGAATAGGATAAATGAATTAATTAATAAAATATTAATAGAAAGACATGAAAATGAATTAAATAAATTAATATTTTCAAATTAACTATTTAATAGATGAATAATTATTAAATAAATATAAAATATTTATTTAATTGCTCATAGCCAATTTTTATGTGTATACAATAATCACTACCATTCCCTTCCTTAGTGCTTCTTTCACTCTTTAGGGAACATTTTTTCGCACACAATTTTCATGAAAATACACTTGACTCATGAAAATCTAAATACTTGGAAATGTTTAATTTGTTGCTGCCTTGTTTAACCTAGGACTTCCAAAATCACCTTCAATCCTTCAAATCTTTAACATTGATCTTTTGATAGAGTTGCCACCTCCTTGTAGAGGATAAATACTCAAACAACTGGAATTCCTTCATAGGTCAGATTTGTTTCAACACAACACTGCAACATTCCTTATAGTCAAATGGCATTATATAGATTCCATCCTCAACTTGTCAAGGTACTTTATCATAAGAGATCAAAGCTGCTTCATATTTTTTGCAATTTTTTTGGTTCTTCTTCAAGAAAACATACACTGGTGCATAGATCTCAAAGTCTTAGAATCACAACTCGTAACTTGTGAGGTATTAAGAATAATCTTGAAAAACAGATAGATCTAGACCAAATTCTTTATAGAAAATGAACTATAGTAGATTTTCTAGCAACATTTATGAGAATTGACTGAAACCGAAAAGGGATAGGTTAAGAAACTCTTCACTTTGTGGGCAAAAGTTTTAGTTCTGTGACACAGGAGCAACACTCAACCATCCAATCACAAAAGACCCATAAAACTTTATGCAACAATCCCCAATAGAGTCGCCAACTTTGTTGGTGACTCAGATAGGATAATCTCAACTATATATTTAGAAAATCTTTTTAGTAGAGATTCATTACAGTTCATATGTCCCTAGCAGAGTTGCCTTTTTTGTTGGTTCCCAAAAATGGACAGGTTTACATTTCCACTAGGCAGAGACCAAGCCGATTCCTCCAAATATCTATGGAGAGTCACCTCCAACTATCAATATCTGTCAGGCTTGGACCAACTTCAACAAGGATACAAGATCCTTCTACACTTCAGGCTTTGTAGGACCCGGGAGGGTGATCCCTTTAGTGAATCTCTTTCTCACTGCAACGATACTCAAGAATTTACTGAAAACAAAGGAGATTATCTCATAAAAGGGCTCAACAAAAAGAGAGAATGCTCAAGGATGGAAATTCCTTTAATTATCCTCAACCTTAAGCTAGAGTATGAGAAGGGTGGACAAATTTTCAAAAGAAACATAAAACTTAACAAATGATATTTTGATATTTAAGAGATTTGTTCTGAGAAATCACAAAGAAGATAAACTAGAAACTGAAAACCTAATGACATTTTATAGCAAATACTAGTGCCTTGTTCTTTTGGGTTACAAAGTCTTTGAAAAATGATACTAAAATCTAATTAAAAATCACCTCATAGGTGGTCTAGCCTTGAACAATACTGCCTTACAATATTGTTCTTCCTACAATCATTTACTTGAACTGCTTATCAAATCTTGTTACAAGACTTATTTCTTTGTAATTTCATTCAAGCATTTTAATTAACCCCTTAGATTAAAACATTGGATGGAAAATTACATACATCGTAAAAATGCAACAAACAAAACCCTTGATCTCATTTTCTTAATAGAAGATAAAATCACACACAGGAGAGTAAAGATTAGGAAATATATATTTGCATTAATATCATAAGCTATCTTTTATCAAATAAGAGTCAACAAATTTGAATATAGAATAACCCACTTGAAAAGGAAACTCGCAACTGTTTAAAATTACTTTTGCTCTGCAAAGTGACATTACAGTTCTTGCTATTTTTCATGACTCTCTAGAACTACCTGGAACCTACCCTTGTAGAATAGACCTTTTTTTACAAAGCTTCTTCTCAAAAAATTTGGAACCCCAACTAACGGCCTTGATTTCCCTTTTATAGAAAACAAGGGAGTGACAAGCTTCAGGCCAAAAGACACTTGTCACCAAAACCAAGCCTTAAAGGTTGTACACCATTCTATTACAAAATATTCCTTATCCACATGTTGGTGCCCATGATGAGGTGGGACCAAAATTTTCAACTGATTACCAGTAGAAACAAAAACACTTGAGTCGTGTCGATATCACCCAAACTCTTTCAAATGGACCCTTAGATGCTGAGTCTACTCCATAACATTTATCTTCTTGAAATGGAAAAGAGATCATGGCATGAAACATGACTTTTCCACCGAAATAAATAAAAATCTCCAGTCTTTATGCCCCGGATCAAAGAAAATGGTCGACAGAGGAGCTTGGGGGTAAACAAGATTTTTTGAGGAGGCATTGCAGCTTCCATGTTATTGCAGAGATGACTTGATGCCAATCCTTACTCGAACAAATTCTTCTTTCAGCTCCCTGTTAGCTCCTTCTCAAAATAATGTGGGATGGCCAAGTTATATGATGGATCAAATAATGTATTAGAGACATATGCCCTTCTTCATGGGGTCAAAATGGCAATAACTATCAAAGTGAAAAAGATCAAGATAGAAGGAGATTGTATGAATATAATTTTGGCTTTGTCAAACATAGAAGCAAGAAATTAGAAAATTTAGTATATTCTCTGTGAAGTTAAGTCTATTCTACCACAATATGAAGAACTCTTTTTCCATTACCAGAGAGAGGCAAATGTCATGGCCGATTTATTGTCAAAACAAGGATGCATTCTACCCCAAGGAGAAAAGAGTTGCTCTTAGAATGAGATGCATCTTGTTTAGGGACTTCAGACACTAGTCAAATTGAAAAGTGCTCAAAATTAAGAACGATAGTTGTCCAGTGATTATTTTGAATTAATGGCTTTGTTTTCTTTTGCAAATCTTACTTCTTTTTTGGCTTGGAGGGTACCTTTAGTAGCACCTAAATTCATTATTTCTAGCTTTATTGGTGATATAAGACAGTATTCTTTCAAATTATTACATTCTCTCCTTGAAGTTTGTTGAGTAGCCACTAGAGGATCTACACACACATCTAGATAAGCATGTTTTTATAGAGAAAGAAAGTATGATAGGTTCAGGAGTATGTTAGGAGGACACGTATGCTGCCACTTACTCCAATTAAACCTCTCACAGTCTCCAAAACAAATTTTAGATAAGTTCACAGATTGTATTCAAACGGATATCCCTCACATGTGTCTCAATTTTTTCAATTCTGTGAATTCTTTCATCTACCACAATTTTAGTTTTCTCGAGCTTGCTTTCTCTCTTCTTCATGGCAACTAGGGTAACACTGCAAGGGAGAGTTTTTGAACTATACCCACATAGACAAGTGAATCATCTCAATCTACAGATTATTTTCATTAGCCCATATTCTAAGGTGGAGAAGGCTCCCACTAAGATAATTGTCACAGAGTGGCTAGAGGTTAACCAATTCAGCCCACCATCTTCTGTGGTGTCAAGGGTTGCTACAGTAATAATGGATTTATCATGGTCCATCAAGTTTACTAAGTTCATTGTAGGGTTTGTTGTTCAACCAGCATTCTTCACTTGGGAAGAGCTTAACCATCAACTGTTGCGATACAACCTATTTGAGGGAGACTAGTGGATTGGAGGTTTTCTGGACAGTGGTGAAATTCAAGAGGAATCGATGGCAAGATTAGTTTTAATATCAAATGTTAATGGGCTAAGGTATGCCTTCTCTACCCCATTTCGATCTTGGCTAAAATAAAATACTGACATTCCTAGTAACCACTTGGTGTCTAATGCCATTTTCAAGTTTCATGGGATTAGGGTATTATTTAAGCATGTAGACATTAACCCGCATGGGTACCCTAGCTCATTACCCACACCAATGGATATAGGTTACTCAAAGAAATATACAAATGGTAATTGAAAAACCCTTGGAAAACATCACAATTTTGAATTTTGTCCTGAATATGGAAGTCAATTGAGCTCACAATTGCTAGACTCTTTTTGGCATAGGCATTTTAATAGGATAATGCAGGGAAGGGAGTCTAGGTTGGGCAATAACACAACCCTATTTTGTGATAGGGGAGTGGTGTTCTTTTGTGGTAGGGAAGTGGTTTGAAAATGATCAAAAATGGTATGCTTCCCAAATTTAGCTAATGAAGTCTTCTGTATTTTGAAAGCAAGAGGTTTTTTCCAGAGGTCGATGAGATGGTAATTCCTACAGTTTGATACCCTACAAGTGTTGTAATCAAGGAACACTGAGAGTGGGGGGGGGAATCAATGTTCTACAATTTTTACATTTATTAACTTGTCCTTTCAACCACTTAATGTAAATGAACAAAAGGAAAATGTAGAAACACAAAGCAATCAACAACAACACCATAACACCAAGATTTTATATGTGGAAAACCTTGTCAAGGGAAAAACCTTGGTGGTTATGAGACACACAATATAAATATACTTTGCAGAAGTATAAAATTATTACATAGGGGAATACACATGTATTCAATAACATTGCCTAGAGCTCACTGCTCAAAAGAAATAAGGGAAACAACCCGAGAAGGCTCACTACCTTACAAATTTTTTACAAAAGATAATTGGAATGTTTGAACTAAAAAAATAGCATCTACAAATGCCAAGGTATAGTTTTGGTTAATCAAAAAACTCTTGATTGTTGGAATCAATAAATAGTAAGAGGGGGATGAATCAATGTTTTTCAGTTCACAATTTATTAAACTGATTCTTCAACCACCGAATGCAAATAAGTGAAAGGAAAGTGAAGAAACATAAACCAAATAAACAAACGATCATAACATCGATATTTTTTCATGGAAACCCAAAAATGGAAAAACCATAGTGGGATTTGAACCCACAATATTATTATACTATGGCTAGTAGTAAAACAATATTATAAAAGTGGAATGCACTTGCATTCATGCACATTGCCTAGAGTTCACTTCTCAATTAAAAAATAAGGTAGAACCTCGGAGGACCCACTGTCCTACAAATGAGATATAGAAGCTAATACATTGTGTGAAATGGAGTATAGCATGTACAAATACCAAAAATCAGTTCCAATTAGACTCAAGAATGATCTATTGCCACTAATTTGAAAACTGCTATGTTCTACTTTGCTACCAAATCCTGGATCATTAACACTTAAGATGCGCTCATGAAACTGGGCTCAATCGCACCAAAATCAATTTCTCTCACATACCTACACACCAAAAACATCACCCAAGTCCATCTTAAATATCCGCACCACCAAATTAGATCTCCAACTAGTCAACTACTCAAAATAGAAAAATGTGAAGCATGTAGACTCATGTCAGCTCAATCCTTCTACAAATACTTATTTCAGACTAAAACATATGATCAAAATATTATAATAAGTCAGCCCAATCACCTCAAACTCACCAATTTCCATTGGAATCAACTCAAGGAATCTAGATCACACACTACACCATCAAACAAGAAGATAACCTTGTTCTAGTAATATCGCATACCAGGCCAAGTTTCCCAAGAAACTTGCACTAGAACCAACATCGGATTGATAGGATCACAAAGTAGTTTGTCTTGAACCTTGATCTACCTTCCTTGATCACCACAACCAAAAATACTTCACCAAAATCAAGATGTACACCACTGACTCATTCTCTACCAATTACTATGTTTCACCTTCTAGACTTATGCCTTATGAATAGGATGACTTCCAAAAAACCCAAAATCCATATAGCAGATAGGACTACTAGGATGAGTTGCCATCAATGACAACCCCTAAGTAATCTCCATGCATATAACATCATCAATATTCATTAAATCATCACTAGAATAGTGTCACGTGCCAATAATCTCCCCTTTTGGCATTGATGGCAACACTATGAAAAATGAAAAGTATTCCAAGAATCCAAAACTATAAACAATCTGAAAATTTGACTGTACACTCAACTGACTCCCCCTAATACAATGCACCATTTTTTACTACCTCTCTCTCCCTTTGATAGTAATACCAAAGACAAGAATCTACTAAGACTTATATGCAAAAGAATGTGTGCATTTATCTACAAAAACTTGAAAATATATGCATACGTTATCTTCAAAGATTTTAGATATTTAGTCCATCCTCTCAAGAAACAATCCAAAACATTAATAAGAGCACTAAACATGTATGCATGAACTTATACACCCTTAAGGTCTGTCAGGACATCTTTACCTAAGGCAGCCACTACATCTTGTTGAGCACCGAGTAAAGTATCCATCTGGGGAGTGATTAAGCTTCTCAGTTCTCCCACTCTGCTTATCATTCATTCCTTTTCTTTATTCAGGCCCTTTATTTTATCAGTGAGATCCATTATTTGGGTTTCAAGAGTGCTCAAAAAGACTAAATGTGGGGCAAATGATTGTGGTATACCGACTAATTTCCCTTCAAGATCTCTTATCATCTTATCAATATCTTCAAAAAATTTAGGTAAAAATAGACATGACAGTAAAGATTTTTACCACCTTCATCTAGAGCATCTTCAACACTTGTCATAGAAATTTTCAAAACTTCCCTATCAGCCTCAATTGTTGTAAAAAATGTTTGAACCCTCATCTCATTGAACTTATTAAAAACCTTTACATCTATCTCTTTCTCTAGTGATGCAAAATTTGATTCAACTCTACTCAGCATACCCTGAAGCTTATCAGAGGGTGTGTCACTAGAAATCTACTTAAGATTAGGCATAATCTTCTCCAAAACTATAGTTGCCACAGATATAACTTCTTTTTCTTCTGATGCAAACTTAAGTAAGTCCTCACTTGCTTTGATCTACATGAGAGTGGCTAACTTCAATTCTTGAAGAGGAGACATGGTACTCAAGTCTACCAGACCATGAGAGAAATCATTCTCATCATCTACAATTTGCTTTCCTTTATCAGGAATAATGACTTTTGTCATGGTCATCGAAGCTTCATTAGTCTTCTCTTCACCCTTATCTTTCACAACTGCTTCAATTTTTACATCCTCTGCTCCTTTATCACCATCTCCTTCATCATTTCCTGCTTCCATTAACTCCTTAGCTATCATTTCAGCAATAATATTTTTATCTCTGGAGAATCCTACATAGCTTCACTAGAGTTGTCAATTGCTTGATTGGCGGTGGTATCATCTGCAATTTATTGTTCAACTGAGTCAATCTGTATAGATGGTTGATCCTGAGGAACTTCTATTTGAACATGGATCACCAGAGGAGAAGCATCTTTGCTTGATTTTCCTTCTGGTTGGGAGTCATCCTTCTCCAAAATAATGTGATAGTTATTTTCTTACAAAATTCTCCTCAAAATTACCTCTGTATACTTTACTACTTCTTCTACTCTTTCGAATGTTATTTTATTTACTCTATGCTTTCTCCAGAAGATTTCCTTTGTGAGTCCCAAAATTATTGGTATTTCTTCCCTTGTTAACTCAGGACACAGCTACACTAATGTATGTTTTTTTAGCCTTTCATCTCCTATACTAGTTGTGTGTCTTCGAGCATCCAAGATATCATATAGTTCTTTTGGGATCATGGAGGATAATTCAATCAATGCTTTTCTAAAAAAAATCATGTAGTATACAACTACCTCTTCAAAAGCTCTCTGGACTTTCTCAGAAGAATGATCATAATATACACAAAGTTTTGTGAAATTACCCTCATTAACTATTGTATCTACAATCTTCTACAATGGAGGTAGAATTATAAAGGAACCTTCAATCTTATAGGATTTAAGAGCTTCATCTATCTCAGATTTCTTCTTGTTTTCTCTTGTTCTAGCAAATGGCTCACCTAGTGTTTTATCTTTCTTTGTAGATGGAGCATAACCAGATACAGTTTTCTGACAACTCTGGAAAATTTAGTTGTTTACTTCACCTCTCTAACCTCTTCATCCAATTTAGTTTCCTCCTCTACTGCAACATGCTGCCTTGCATATTTCTCTTTCTTCCTCTTTTCTACTCCACAAGTTGATGTAGATTGTGGCTTAGGTGGAGGGACCAACTTAGGCACACCAGAGGTAGGTGCAGAATTTGTTGTCTTAGCCTTAGACTACTTGGGAGGAATAGGAACCGGTTTAGCTTGTGGCTTCACCACATCTTTCTCCTTCAGAATGTTTTTCTCTCTTTCCCTCTACACTACTTACTGGGTAATACCAATTTTATCAACTAGTTCTTCAACTTCCTTTTTGCTAGACACAATGTACCACTAAGAGGGGGCCGAATTAGTGGCTCTCAAACTTTTCCCTTTAACTATCCTATGTGAGTATATTGGTTATCAGATCTAACTCAATGCAGACTTACCAGTTAGAGGGGAGACCAACACAAATGCAATCACACACAAAAGAGACATCACATAACACTAGCATATACGAGGAAAACCCAATATGGGAAAAACCTTGGTGAGAAATGTTTCTAGAGTCTACTACTCCAATCCAGCCTCACAATGAATCTTTGATTACAATATTTAGGGCACCAACCCAAGGAGCACCAACCCTGGGAGTTACAACCCCTGAACCAAGCTACAACTTAGTGAATACAAAACATAATCATTTACAAATTAATAACCTTGTTTCAAATGGATTTTGTAACAATTTTGCAAATCTCTCTGTTGGATCTATATTGGATCAACCTCTTCTTCTTCTATGTTGTATCTAATCTTTAATGGTTTACTACTCTTTGTCAATTCTCTTTTCTCTCTCCTTTACTGCTACTCTCCACCATCAGTCTTGATATCTTAGCCATATGTCTACAATCTGATACTTGTCAGTTCTCTACTTCCCTTCTCTGTAGTCTTCTATGGCTCTTCTCTACCAGTTTAGTTTGTTCTACCCTACTCTTTTATGTGCCTATGGGATTTTCTCTACAACACACTCATGACCACCTCACTCTATGCTATCCTTTGGATGGCATGAACACCACCTGTTCACTTCTACATTGATCCTCCTTTGCTCCTTGTTAGTTGCATTAACCTTACTATTTAAGCCTCTACTAAACCTTCATGTCGGTTGTCTCCCTTCTACTCGATCTCTATTATCCTCTCCAGATATCACTCTTCATCTACTTCTCTATGCATCCTTTTGCATTACTTGGCAGCATCTCTCTTTGAGGCATTCTTAAATTCTGTCTTTGGCCTGCATATTTATAATCATACTTTCCTACCAAAAGCAACATTCAAACTTGGTGCCTTAGGGCTTCTTCCACTAATCATGAGGCACATAAAATCCAATCAGATCTCCTTACAAAGATTGATCACCTACAATGGATCAAACACCATCAATCTCATGACTTCCAATACATGTTTTCTCTATTTAGAAAACATGCCCTATTCCTTGACCTACTTCTATCAATCACATTTAGTGAACTTGAAGTTTCCTTTACCAAATCTGATCTGCAATTGAATGTCTTTCATCGTTCATGGCATCGTCCAGATATTTAGTTTGCATCAAGCCACAAACCCTCTATAACTCCTCCATGATTGTCGCAGTTAACATTTAATGTCAATCAACCGCCAACTACCTCATCGACACAACACTTCACCAACCTTTGCGAGCTTGTCACTTCAACTCCACATGGCATCCTTGTCGATATCCACCTCAACAAAGATCTTTGTGTCAGCTAGACTCAGTCATCGACAATCAAAACACAACCAATCCTTCTTTTTTGTCAGTTCACTAACCCTATCGGTATCTCACACTTTACCGGTTAACCATCATGTCTGCACTTTGTTGATCAATCGGTGGAACACCTTAACTGATCACCGGACATGCCTATCTATAGCATGTTCATTATCATATGGTAGGAGAACATCACTTAGCTTCTTTTTTGTCTTGTCGGTTCTCATACTTATCGATAGGCACCTTGATGACACCATGTCATCAACCTTCAATTTTTTCCATTTGAGGCATTTGCATGCTAGTTGCACTCTCTATCTACAAATTCTCAACTTTGCCTTTTTCATCATTAGACCACACCATATCTCAACCAGTTTGTCAAAGTGACAAACCCATCACTCTTCATCTATCCTGGCAACTCATCCTGCCCTCTTTGTCAGTCTAGTGTATATCCCTAAGTACATACATGTTAGGCATTCCTTTGATTGACTAAGATCCAGTGTGAGCCTTTAAACACCTACCTTTACCTCTTCTTCCTTATCTCATAGAATGAAGATGCACACTATGCATAATAGGAGATAAGCTCCACTTACTGGTGGGAGTGGATCCTTGTCATCTACATCCTATAGTTTAATCATGTGGCTTCCCTATTTGTGCAACATATCTTCAAACAAGCACATGTGATCCAGTTGTGGCACATTCACTTTCAGTCTTTTGTTCATATGGTGACTACATCTCTATCCGGTGGAAGTCATGTTGTTCTGCATCCACACATTGTATCGGTGACTTGTACATCCTTCCCCTCATGTGTTGATATGATTTAGATAACACTCCACGTCTTCATCACAATCAATAGCTCAACATCTTTCCCACTCACAAATTTCATCATTTACTGGTTGTTATATCATATCGGTCTCTTGTCCATATTTTCTACACAAGTCAAACACTAACTTGTGTATCAGTGACTCCAATGACATCACAATGTTGTTTGAAATCAATGACACTAATGTCAAGACTCTCCCATAGTATTTGTATCCAGCTATACCGGTTGACTTCAATGACAATAATGTCAACACTCTCCCATACTGGTTGTATTCATCTATACTGGTTGACATCAATGACAACACAATGCCAACAATCTCCCCCTTTGGTATTAATGTCAACTCATGTAGTATATGACATGCTACATAACCTCTCTCACCCTTTGTGTGATCCAACTCTCCCCTTTTGTATAATCCATGGATTCACGTACATGTAGTATGTAGTATACTACAAAATCTTTGTCCCCCCTTTGACAACAATGGAAAAGCGTACTGATAGGATTTCACTCCTCCTTGTGTCTATCGTGCACTGACGGAAATATTTCTCCTCTTTTTCTTTATTCATTGCATCACCCCCTATGATACTATCATTTGTTACATCTTCTCAAGTCACAATACTTGAGATAGATAACTCAACCATCGACTAACACCAGTTGAGTATGCAAAGCTGATATTAATTGTTACCTATTGGTCAAATTGCATCACCTCTTTTTTTATCCCAAATTTCTTTAGAATAAAGTGTGATTGTACTATGAATACAACCAACCAAATGAAGCATAGATACCCTTAACCATGAAATTCTCCTGGGTATTCCTACAATAATTTCCATCATCTGTAGTTTAGGTAGTCAATACACTCACAAGTTCAAGCAAGTAGGTTCTTCTTCTTAAGCACTTGAACTCCCCCTTAGTTATACATCTCAGGTCCATAATGTCAATCAAAATCAGTACCAAGGATTCAATCAACTCCATATACCGCTTGAGCTATGAATATGATATCATCTAATGATCTTTTAGCTCCATCATATCCACCACAACCTATGACATGATCTTGGATGTACATAATGCCATACAATGCCATCATCATGCCATGAATTAAACCGGTTAACCCAATAACATGTGTGCCTACATAAACAACAACCACGCTAACATATGTCATTCAGGTCTTCATCAACACCACCTAAGACATAAAGTCTTCATTCCATGTTACCGGGACTAATGCAATGATCTCTAGCCACATTGTCTTACATAACCTGCAAGAACCTATTAGCATTCATACCGATAACATCCAGCACATACCAGTTCCTTGTACTAGGCCATCATCACTAGCAGAGCACCTTCCTATAAAGACTGACATTTTGTGTTACTTTATATCTTATTCCAATTGTTGATATCCATCTATTAACACATGCAGTAGTGATCCAACTCAAATCTGTAGATGCGTGCCCAAAGCTTCCACTACACATGCTTATCATCTCATTTTCTTCCTTCATACTAGCAGCAACTTGTTCTTCCATGTGTTATATTCCACTGAGGGGGTGAATGATAAATTTAGTGTACTACTCCCCCTTAGATCCTACATCTCCTTTAAGCCTTAGGAGATATCACCTATGCATTGAATGCACAGTTCTGGTCCATGGTTGTATCCTCTTGCTTCTTCTTCCATTCCTATTTGGTCACATTCTTCTTCCCATTTTTTATTCTTGGGAGAAGGTCTTTCTTTGTTATGTTGTTGGGTCCTTGTATTTCTAGATTCTGCATCACAACCAAAATAAGTGCTATAGTAGCACAAAAAATACATCCCAACTTCATGATTGGGGAATCTCTTAACATGTCGGTTTGACCAATTTCTTTTGGTCATGTTGTTGTGACTGGAAACTGAAACTGGTGAACCTCTGGATCCTGCTGGGACATTTATCCTTTGAGTTCATCCAGGTCTTTGACTTCCATATGCTTTGTATCCATTTCAATGTTGATCATAGCTTCTATATCGGCTTCCATGTGATTGTGAGTCCTTCGTTTTGTATTCAAACTCTCTATGGCCAAATCCATTGTAGTTATAGAAAACACTATATGCATAACCAGGAGAAGAATTATGCATGTTTCTACTCCTTGATACATTTTTCTCATAAGCATGATTTCTATGAGATCCTAGATTATTCTTTCTAGATCCCTTTCTACATTCTTCTGCCTTATGGCCATAACTGTTACATGCAACAAAATAGCCAGAGAAGGAAGGTTTGTAACTTACAAACTTATTCTGCCATGCATGGGAAGATCTTAGCGGTATGGCATCTCCATTTCTCCTTCTCTAAGGATGGATCCTAGATTGTTCATGTTGAGCAGATCTTCCATTTGATTTCTTCTTCTCCCACACTTGCCTTGTCTTGTGGGCAATAGCATTTCCTTGTCCTCTGTCGATAAGAGGTCTTCTTTGCTATTTTCTCATGTTGTTACTTCTAGTGAAGATGTCTTCTCCCATTTTCCATTTTCCTTTGGGATCTGCATTGTTCCTCCTTCTTGAAACATCGGTCCTCATTCTTGTCTGCAAGTCATCATTGGTTGTTATTAGATCTACCTTCTTCTGGGGAGAATTTCTAACTGTGAAGGTATGTCCCTTGTTCTCTCCATTTGAGGAGACAAACAAAATGTCATTATGGGGGACATTCTTGTTGGTGGAGCATTCATTTGCACCACTTCATAATCCTTCAGTGTCCTTGGTATGCTTTTTCTTTTTCAACATTTTATCCAAGGCATCACTACTACCATCAAACCGGATTCTTACCTTGAGCTCATCCTAACATTTCTCAAGGTCATTTCAGAGAACCTCCATTTCTCCAAGAAGTTGTTGATATTCTTTGTCTTTTACCTCTAGCTCAGATGCTAGATCTTTACACTAACACTCCTTGGTGTCTTCTTCTTTAGGCTTCAACTCTGAGATACATTTCTCAAAATCTTCAAGGCATTTTCTAAATTGGTTATGCTCCACTATAGCAGTATTCTTGAATAGCTTGTATTCATTTATTACTCTACTAAGTTGTTCAAGTGCATTTACAAGCCCACCTTCAAGATCAACTTCTTCTTCATCTTCTTCTTCTCCTTCACTATCACTGCCAAATACATCTTGCCGGTAGGAGTGATCTACATGATCATTCTCAGATGTGTGCCTCTCATCTTCTGATTCTTGAGCCATGAAGAGGTGGGTTCCTTCTTCATCAAAGTTATGGATGTTAGTAGAACTACCTTCATCATCTATAGATACATGAGATCCATTTCTCATTCTATCATCACAATTTGGTTCTGCAGTAGTGGGCTCATTTCCACAGAGCTTCTTCAATCTCTCCCATAAGGTTTTTTCTGACCTGCATCTATCCACCTAAGAGGATATATCATCTGATAACCCATAGAGTATAGGCTTCATTGCTACATCATTACACTAGTTTCTTCTTTTTGCATCTGAATTGGTGGGAGGAATGACTTTACTAGGGCAGCCATTTACAATAGACATCCAAACATCAAACCCTAGAGAGGATAGGTAGACTTTCATTCTAAAACTCTATAGTTTGAATCATCAAAGACTAGAATAGGGATTGACACTAAACAAACCATTGTGTCCTTAAGCCAGATTCTTCCCAAGCTAGAGAAATCTTTGTCATACTCATAAGAACTCATGTTTGCAGACTCTTGAGCCTCTTTAGTTTCTCTCCTAGATTTTTGAAGACGGGTTTCAACCATGAACTAGGTATTAACCAAGATGTGTAAGACTAGATAAAAATGGAAAAAGTATGGAAGACCAAGAGTTGGATGGAGTGTAAATGAATCTGAGGTGTACTTGCAATGTCCAAAGTGTAAGACCAAGTATGTATGTAGTAGAGTAGGTGTGACTTCCAAAGAGAGGATAGTTTCTCTTGATGAGGTAAGCTGACCTTGACTCTAAGTAAGACCAAATGAGACCCAAAGGTAAGAAACCTTGATGAGGGACCACTTAGCAAAGTGTTGTTGTATGTAGTGTGTTGACAAAGTATGATGAGGACAAGCAAGTGACCTTTTGACTCAAGTTTAGACAAGTATGAATGTAAAATGAGATGTGAAGCAATGATGGACTATGTGAGACCCAAAGACAGGTTGAATGCTAGATGAAACCTGAAGAAACAACCTAGGAAGCTCAAGAATTCTGAAACTGATTTTTTTTGTTTACTGGACTGTGAAATTTTCTTTTCAATTCTGGACACAGACGCACCTGTATACTTCACAGATGCGGTTATCCGACACATACGTGTCTCTGTTTGACACAGACGTTGCTAGACACACAGACGTGATTATGCCCTTCACAGACATGTTTAAATGGCACAGACGCGATTAGAACAGCCACAGACGCGTTTCTGTAAACTTTGTACAATTTTTTCAATCTGTGAAGTCATTTTGTTGTGACCAAATCTGACTGTTTGACTATTTTTCGTGACAAGAGGACACAATGTTGATGAGGACTCAATGTTTGCAAGTGTCTAGACTCAAAATGACTCCAAGAAAAGTGTGTTGTTTGATGTAAAATGTTTTGCATACACTTGAAGACACAAAAGACACAATGTTTTGTTGTTTGGTCTTGAATGTTTTGAATGTTTAAAAGAAGTCAAGCACAATTCTTATGGCTGGCCAAGACAATAGTTGTTGATCCCACATAGGGTTTTACCCCCGAGGCTACGCTATTCAGAGCGGATACTTAGATGCTTGACCTCACTGGCTCCACCCTCGGCACTCACTTCTCGGGTCAGCCAAGCATCAGTCCCTAAGAAAACTCCCCATGGCAAACTTTGTATCTCTACTAAGAACCGTATGTGTGTGGGCCGCTACCAGAGGTCCGACCTCCTACCCCAACAACTAGAAGGATTTGGGCTTCTAAAAAAAAAAGGTGCTAGTAAGGGCATCCGCTCGTGTGGCCATCCATGCGGCACTTTCAGCTCTGTAAATAAAGAAGGCTCCCAGCCGGTAGGGGTTATGCCCTACAAATGATCAAATAAATTTGATCAAATGGGTTTATGGGGAGACATAGTGTCGGTATGAACTAATCAGCACACGTTATTCATAGTTTTCACCATGAATACATTTGATTATAGTGGTTCGAAAGAGGTGGGTTTTCCTTGCTACCACTTGGGTCATTCTCTTCTCACTAGTAGTCCTAATGACCACGCGGGAAGACAGGCCCTCTAAAGATTAAACAAAAAGAGCCTATTGCTCAAGACACAAAAGATAATGATTCAATTTTAGTGCACCAATGGAAGTGTTTGCTAGTCTATGAAAACAAGGCACGCAATAAAAATCAAAAACTCTTGCCAAGGACCTGCAACAAAAGTTGTTAGTAGTTTGGGTTGTTTGACATAATCGCCCCTTCCTGCAAACACACAAGTTAGGTAAATTTTAAAAAACCCAAAAGACTTTGTGAAATAGGGGCCTTCAACAAAATGTTTTGCTTCCAAGACAAGCTGCACCAATTTAGTTAGCTAGATCTGAAAGTGTTAGTGCAAAATAAACGAGATCTGAAACCCTAAGTGCAAAAATCTGAAAATTGAATCAATGAAAACTTCAAAATTTTGAAACAGGAGATACATAGACGTTGTTACCCTTAACACAGACGCGTCTGGGTAACACAGATGTGGTTCTGTGATGCACAGACGTGATTAAAAATCACAGACGCTCCTTTCCGACACAAACACAGATAGAAATGATACAGATGCGTTTTTACAACACAGACACTCTTTTCTGAAACCTGCAAAATAAAATTTGTCGAAAACACAGACGCGATTCCAGATTCCGCAGACGCCCCAGAAAATCAAAAATGCGATCCGAAAGTGCGCAGACGCGAAAAAACCTAAAATGCTGTCGAAAATGTCTGATCTGCAACTTCAAAAACGTAAAATCTGCAACAAGGAGGTTAAATGCAAAGGGACAAGAGTCCCACCGGGCGTGCCAAAATGTTTATGGTGAAAATGGATAACAATAATAACAAGATTGAAAGGCTAAATGAATTCAACCACCAAACCCTAGCCTAACAACAACAAAGATCCACCATAACATATGAAGATTACTTAAGACAATGTAAATAAAACAAAATTACAAAAATGATACCATCACATGTCCAATAGGGTTTTTGATCTCCATTCTTCCTATCTCCATTGATCTTGCTTGATATATTTGCTCTCAAATTTTATGTGCACAAGAGCTAAACAAAGAACAGAATGTGGTTGCAAGTAGACTCATAGTGTAGCCAAAATGATCATTAGGATGAATAGAATGATTAGGGTTTGATAATGAAGGAAGCATCTCCTTAAATAGAAGACACAATATGAAATGGAGGGATAAGATTGAGAGGTGTAAAAAGGAGGTCGGCTAGGATTAGAGGGTAGGTAGAGGAAATAATAAAATAATGAAAGAGGTAGGTAGTGTATGAATTAAGAGATGAATGACATGTGTCATGTGTAGAAAAAGCTAATGAATTAATTAAATAAATAAAGATTTATTTAATTTATAGAAGAAGTGGGATCAATTAAATAAATAAAATATTTATTTAATTTAGGAAAAGGGTAATTTAAATAAATAAATGTATTTATTTAAATGAGAAATAAGGCTAGAAGAGGATAAATGAATTAATTAAATAAATAAAGATTTATTTAATTAATAGAAGAATTAGGCTTAGATAATTAAATAAACAAAATATTTATTTAATTAGACATGACAATTTTGGGTGTCTACATTTTGCCCCTCTTTGAGACAATGCGGCTTGTCACGTTGTTTCAAAGAAGATAAGTTAAACTGATACAGAGTTGCCCCAGAATGGGAATGATATGCCCCAAAGAGAGATTGGATGAAAATGTCTGAAAAGATTGCAGACAATCTCTCGATAAGAAAGACGGGATAGAATGGACTGACTGGATAAAATGACAAAGTCACAGAATGAAGAAGACTGACTCGGGAAATGAAGGCTAAGGCTAGGGTAGGCTATAAGATAGACCACGGGAAAAATACATCCTCATTGTCATCTACACCTTCACGAGATCAAAGTGCAGAGCGAGAAAAGAGCAACAGCAGTCAGTAGCGATGGCCTTCGTTCATAGATTCAACCGCATTCGTCGATTTTTGAGGCCAGCAGAGGCAGGAGAGCCGGTAAGTACCGCCAAACCTCCTCGTACTTTGACGCATTTAATTTTTGTCATTAATGCATGCTAGTTAGAGCAATAAATGCACTTAGAAGTAGGGCTAAAAAATGTCAAAAACCATCCAGGCGCGTCTGCGTTGGTGCCAGGCACGTCTATGTCGGATAGGCACGTTTGTGTTTGTGCCAAGTGCGTTTATGTCTGGAACCGCATTTGTGTCAAATGTGGCCGCGTCTGTGCTGTTCAGGCGCGTTTGTGCCAAGAAGGCACGTCTGTGTCAATTAGGCACATCTATGCAGTCCATAGGGACGTCTGCATCCGACAGGCCTGTCTGTGTTAGACAGGCACGTCTGTGCAGTCTTAAAAAGTGTTTGTGTCATGTAAGCGCATTTGCGCTTGAAAATTATGAATTTGCATCTTCTAGGTCAAATCGGCAGTTCTGTGATGAACATACGCTGTCGATTGGATAAGCTGCTGAGAGGATACACTCAAACAGGTCCTCTAGGAAGACTAAGATAGATCAAGGCACTTTGTGATGAATAGTAAGTACCAAGATAGAGTACTTTGTGATGAACAAGGAGTACCCAAAATATGAGCAGTACTTTGTGATGAACAGAGAATGCAAATGTGAGTAACACTTTGTGATGAACAGGGAGTGCAACACACATAGTACTTTGTGATAAACAGGGAGTACCACTAAGATAAAATAGCAACACTTTGTGATGAATAGTGAGTGTCACTAGGAGAGATAAGCATATGTGTTTAGATAGCAAGTAGCATTTTGTGATAAACAGTGAATGCCACCATGACTGACATGATTGATTTGCTTGATTGCAGGAGTATTTGTCTATGTTGGAGTCACGGGAGAGATTCTCGTCGACTCAGAGGTTGCGACCTGAGTTGATAGCTAAGGAGCGAGCTGCTATCGAGGCGATGGGCTTGAGACATGTATTATATGTGCTCGAGTTTCGGGCAAACATGGGTTTGCTGACTGCGTTTGCCGAGAGATGACATTCTGAGACATGCAGTTTTCATTTGCCGATGGGTGAGATGACAGTCACCCTAGAGGATGTCTACAGGATATTGCGGATACCAACTGATGGAGATTTGATTCCATATGATCGTGATGGAGATCAGGAGGCACTGAGATGGGTGTTTCAGGATCCTGGATTAGAGATGAGGGTAGGACATGTGGCATGGGACACCATGACCGCCACAGGGTTAGCATTACCGACAGTGATCAGAGGAGCTATCAGTGGGTTCTTATGTCCAGACAAGGTGACACGGGGGTTGGTTGTGGGCTGGGGGGAGCATTGGAGACACTAGTGACACAGCACACTAGATATGCCTGGGGACCTTGTGTGTTGGCCCATTTATATTACGAGCTTCACCAGTTTGTCTATCATGGGTCAGTGGGATTGGGTTGTGGAGTGACACTATTGCAGGTTTGGGCCTATGAGCATCTGCTGATTACCCGACCGATACACTTCAAAGGTAGAGGTCATGGACGCAGCTTTGTTCATCTGTATGACATGATCACATCACAGCTGCGGATTGGCAGGTTGGAGCATTGGCGGTGAGTGATATATGACATTGATGTGGTCATCTAGAGACCATATCTGGGATACGAGGAGTGGGAGGATGATGCAGTAGAGCTGCCCTACACCTTCCGGAGTAGGTACTTGATTGGGTGGATGCCCTATGTATTAGAGAGACAGCTAGTGGATAAGGTGTGTAGGCAATATGGCAGGATCCAGAGGATGCCACGAGGCTCGGGCATGTATGCCCGCATAGTTAGGGATCAGGCGCAGTTTGGACCGCTACTGTCATATGATCAAGCGCTTACATAGCTGGCGGAGATGGTGCCCCTACCCTGGGATATGTGGCTAGAGATCGAGGATGTCGAGATGGATGCAGAGTATATAGCATATTGGGCAGAGCATCCATTCCCACGATTGACAGATCCAGGGGAGCTATTGGATGGAGATGGAGGTGGGGACGATGATGATGATGGTGGAGGTGATGGGGGTAGAAGCCGACGGAGGCGGAGGGGAGTAGTTGGGGAGAGGCGAGTTTCACCTCGGAGGGAGGGTGGGGAGGAGAGACAGGCTCAGGTGGTGAGGGGTTGTGGTGGATTGCCCTTATAGGTACCAACAGCACAGGGTCCTAGGTAGGTACAGAGACAGGGACAGGTACAGGGACAGGTGCTAGTACAGGCACAGGAGAAAGGACGGAGACAGGTACAAGAACAGAGGCATGTACAGAGACAGGTACCCGTACAGGCACCAGTACAGGTACAGGTACAGGGGCAGGCACCCACAGAGGGGGAGCCAGAGGTAGAGGCAGAGGGGGCTGACCCAGAGGAGGATGAGCTGATTAAGCTCAGGGAGATCTACCAAGGCCAGGCAGATGAGATACAGGATTTGGAGAGGGAGAGAGATCATTTCAGGATGAGGCTCAGGGATACTGAGTGGGAGAGAGATCAGGCGATTCAGCGCTACATAGAAGCTGAGACAGCACTGAGGGCGGGGAGATAGGCGACGGAGGACACAGGGGCAGGCTATGCATATGTCCTACGGGCAGGAGAGGAGATTTCCTACTGGAGGGACCTCTATTATGGTGCAGTGCCAGCAGATCAGCGGGCGAGGATCTTCCATAGACCATCGCGGACAACGACAACTATGGGAGGGAGCCGGAGGAGACAAGCATCGAGTGGTGGGGTTATGGGTCCTCCACCACCACCAGATAGAGGGGACAGGCGGGATGATCCTGGGGCAGGTCCCTCAGGGGCTTAGATTCCACCGAGGCCAGGCAGTTCTGAGGGAGGGAGTTCATCATAGCCATAGAGGGCTCCCTATGTATCAATATTGTACTATTTTTGTATGATGATGTAGACACCTGCAGGTGATTTTGTAGCCATATAATTTTTTGACATCATTGTATCATGACACTTTTGATTATATATATGAGATGATTCATTTTTGCGACAGCTATATGCATGTGTACCTATGTGATGAGATGTTCTTATAATGTATGTTTTGTGTGATGCTTATAATATGGATGCAAATATGCATATGATGCAATGCAATATATTTTGTTCTTTTATGTTGCATGATGCAAATGTGAATGTATGTAATGTAGATGAATATGATAATGCAAATATAAATTGTGCTAATAGGTGTTGTGTGCAGGATGTGATGCAGTTGTGATGTCTATATGTATGTATGAAATGCTTATATGTGGAAATGCAGGTGCAAACTTCATGAAATGCAAATGTTTTTGGTGTGTCATTATACTCAGTCATGTGATATCAGGCTACGTGGACTCAAGAAGGACGATGGAAGTCAATCAAGAAAGGGGGATGAAAGATAGAAGATATGAACGTGAGAGAGCTTCTTGTGTGTTATCATCATTGAGCTTTATTATGGCAAGTAGGTTATGACAATCGAGGCATATGTTCGACCCAGAAAGTCATTGTACCCGTATGCATGGAGATAAGACAGTCACAAACAAGGAATGCCCCAATTCATACTAGACTCACAGTGTCCTCATATCCTTGGACAAGTCATAGCATTACTAAGAGACAATCCACAGACAACAAATACAAATAGGTGACGATACCCCATCCTCGCCTTTCTAGTCAAAGACATCCTGGAGATAGAATCTCTAGTCAGAGACATCCCGAAAAAGCTAAAAGACATGTCACCAAAAGATAAAATAAAAAAAAACCAAGACTCAACACCAACATCCACTGTAGTCCTCAAGTTTAGTGTCTCTTGTCACTTGTATAAGTATTATTTGATTGTGGTCACAATGTTTACTTTCACAAAAAAGGATAGATAGCACGGAACCATATGTTGTCTGAGTTTGTTGAAAGATTTGATTTGTTGAAGCTCATTGTTACTGTTGTCTCATCTGAAACTGACTGAATCCATGAAACTGATACTTTATTGTGGAGAAGATGAAACTTTATTGCGGACTGGCGATGCAAATGTTGCTTTATTGCGGATTGTGCGCGAATAGACTGAAGGAAGCTGGAAGAAACTGTACTCCTCAAAACATGTGATGTTCTCAGTTCCACACCTATCACTAGACATAGGATTTGCCTTAGCCACAGATAGGATTTGATTTATTATGGATGGAAAGGGAGGTTTATTATGAATGGCTAACCAATCTTGGGTAGATCAATAACAAGCCATGATGGGAATGGGTAAATTTATTATGAATGGATAGGTTGTGAGTGTGTGCAGAGTGAAAGGATGAAAGTGAATCCTGAAGGAGGGAGGAGCAATGTCTCTACGCATGGCGCTGGTGACCTAGTTTTCACCATGGTACTTGCCCAAGGCGCCACCGAAGTGGTTTTCACCGTTGGACGAAATTATTTCTCTTTACTTTTTTGATTTTTTCAATTCTTTTTGTGTCACAAGGCGCCTGTTTACCAGGTTTTCACCAAGTAACGATTTTTTTGTTTTATAATTTTTTATTTTATTTTTGAATTAGGATATTCCAATGAGCTATGTATAGAACCTGTGAAGGTGCATGCTGTTGATAGGATCCTCCAAGGGTTCACCCTCTGTAGTTGAGAGCTGATATGCACCAGATCCATATGCTGTTGTAACGATGTAAGGACCAAGCCAGTTTGGTTCAAACTTGCCCTTCTTCCCTCTGTCTTGTTGATTCTTGGGGTTTTCTCTGAGAACCAAGTCACCTACCTCAAATGTACGAGGCTTGACTTTGTGATTGTAGCTGCGACTCATTCATTGTTGATAAGCCTTGAGATGATTAAAAGCAGTTTGTTTTCGTTCATCCAGTAGTTCTAATTCTTGTAAGCGAGAGACCCTATAATCTTCATCAATGATGATGTCTTGCAAAGAGACCCATAAAGAGGGTAACTCGACCTCAATAGGAAAGATGGCTTCAGTGCCATAAACAAGTGAATATGGTGTAGCTCCTGTAGGTGTGCGGACACTTGTGCGGTAAGCCCAAAGTGTAGGATTGAGTTGGATATGCCAATTACGACCAGCATCGTCGACTGTCTTTTTGAGAATTTTAAGGATTGTTTTATTAGATGCCTTAGCTTGGCCATTACCTTGGGGGTAATATGGTGTGGAGAAATGATGGGAAATATGAAAGCAGTCATAGAGTTTACGAACATCCTGATTTTTGAAGGGACGCTCGTTATCAGTAATAATGGAATCAGGAATACCATATTGGCATATGATATAGTTAAGGATGAATGTAGTAATCTATTTTCCAGTGACTTGTGTGAGAGGCATGGCTTCAATCCACTTTGTGAAATACTCTGTGGCTATGATAATGAATTTATGACCATTAGAAGAAGGAGGGTGAATCTTGCCTATGAGATTGAGTCCCCACTGACAAAAGGGCCAAGGAGACGCAAGTGGTTGTAGTTCTTGTGTTGGCGCATGTATGAGGTCTCCATGAATTTGACATTGCTTACATTTCTTGACAAACTGATATGAGTCTTTTTCCATATTGGGCCAGTAATATCCAGTCCTAATGAGTTTCTTGGCCAAGGTAGGACCACTAGCATGTGGACCACATATCCCTTCATGCACTTCACGTAATGCAATCTGAGCTTCGTCGCTTTCTAAACATCTAAGAAGAGTGTCATCTAGACCTCACCGGTATAGGATATCAGCTAAAATGACATATCGAGAGGATTGGCGAATGAAAGTGCGATGTTGATTATTTGATAGATCAGGAGGTAGGGTATTGTCACGAAGGTATGTGAAGATGGAACCATATAACTGGGATTCGGGACCAACAACGCATATCATTTCAGTAGGAGTGATCTCATATGAAAGAACCAACAAGTTGTCCACCAAGAACTCATAGCAGGTCTCATTTTGAGGTAGATCAATCAATGAAGTAATTGTAGCCATGACATCTGCAGCACGATTCTACTCTCTTGGTATCTGCTCAAAATCTATCTTTGTGAAATGTTGTTTCAAATCATCCACCATTTGCTTGTAAGGCATTAATTTTTCATCTTTTGTTTGGTAATCATCAGTTGCTTGACGGATGACAAGTTGGGAATCCCCAAAAACATGAAGTTCCTGGATCTTCCACTGAACTGCAATTCGTAATCCAGTTGTTAATGCCTCATATTCCGCTATATTACTAGTGCAAGGAAATGATAAGCGGTATGATTTTGGTATAGAATTGCCTTGAGGAGTTATAAAGAGAATACCAGCTCCTGCCCCATGCTATGTGTATGAACCGTCAAAGTATAGTTGCCATGGCTTTGCATGTGATATTGTTAAAATGGATTCATCTGGAAATTCTGAATTTAGAGGAACATCATCAATCATGGGGGCATCTGCTAATTGATCCACGATTGCTTGTCCTTTTATTGCTTTTCTGTCCACATACTCGATGTTGAATTCACTAAGGATCATTACCCATTTGGCCAGCCACCCAGTAAGTGTTGCTTTATTGAGGAGGTATTTCAATGGATCGATTCTTGCAATCAACTTAGTCTTATGAGTGAGCATATAATGTCATAATTTCTACGAAGCAAAGACCATGGCAAGACATGCATGCTCGATTGGTGTGTAATTTAGCTCATATCCCACCAATGTGCGACTGATATAGTATACGGCCTTTTCCTTGCCCCCAGCAATTTGTATGAATCCGACATCCAATAACTTCTCCAGTTCTGCTTTGACTAGTAATGCCACTTGTGGATGCATTTTTCTTAATTTCTGTTTCACTGGCTTTGCCCCCGGTTTGACTATCAAATGATGCATTACCAGATCCGAATCTAGTCCAGGCATATCAACGTATGACCATGCAAAGTTGATTTGTCATTCCTTGAAGAAACTTATGAATTTTGACCTTTCTGACTCTGTCAATGATTGAGCCAGGAATATATTGTGTGGAACCTCTTCTGTACCAATGTTTGTCTTGATAGTCTCCTCTACCAACATGGATGACTTTTCCTCATATGATGCTGGGAGAATGTTGAGCCTTCCATCTTTGGGTGCCTCAAAGAGGTTTTCGCCCTTAGATACGTCCTTTCTTTTTACTTTTTTGGGATCAAATAGCGCCACAATGTGGTTTTCGCCATAAGACCCTTGATTTGTTCTTATTTTCACATTTTTGCGACTGGAAGGTCTGACACCCTCACCAAAATATGCCATGTTGTTGAGTTCTATAGTGTATCCTGCTTTATGGTCCCCAGGGGGAAGATCATCTCGTATGCCAAGATAGTCAATAATAGCTTCATCATTTTGGAAGGTGTCAAATTGTTTTGGTCCTTCATAATCCCAGTCAATGAGTTGGTGGTGAACAAGGGGAAGGCCTTTAATGTTTTCAGAGTTTGCAGGGCTAAGAGTGAAGATGTGGTTATATTCGGGTATATCAAGGCAATCGTCGAGGTCATCGATGGCACTCTCCTCATCAGTTTTGATCATGAGCGAATCCAAATTGTCGTCACAAGTAGCACACTCTGGGACAGGTGTTCTCATCCTATGTGATTTCAACCTAGAACCGCGAGACAAAGATTGTGTGCAATCCTTATGGGTTGTTTCTTGACCAACTCTAAACTTTTTATAAAATTCCTCTTCTTCTGTGAGTTCATCTGGCTCTCTGAATGTCTCGGTGAGCTCATAGTCATTGGAGGATTTGTTGGAATCTGTGGAATAGTGATCCTCTTGTTGAACTTTGGCAACTTTGATTTGTGATGCCCTTTCTGTCCTTTTAGTGTGGATCTTGGAAGTCAGAAAACCAAGTCCCTTCGAGCGTTCCCTTTTTACAGTCAATTCAGGTTGTAAGGGCTCCATAACGCCTTCTTTTTGTAACCCAAGAGGGCTTTTTCCATCATACCCGAATTTTTGTAGAATCTTGAAGCCTTTGCCATATTTCTCATAGGGTATATTGATCTGATCTTGTGTGTCATCTTCAATGTCTTTGTATAGCATTTTGTATAAACCTTCCTCTTCCAATTTGCCCCATCTTTGAAAGGTAGTAGGATCCCATTTGAATACCATGATGGATATTTTCTTGTTAGGATGTGGCCTTCCATATTCTTTTGGAGAGCTCATGACTTGTCGTAAATACATGGTCTGATTTAAAGTGTATTCTCCCATGCCTTTGTCCTGAAATTTGCCTTTAAGTTCACCTTGTTTTGATGTCGAAGGTTTCAATGACTCAAGGTCAATATATGCCGAAGAAGGAACAGCTTCACGATTACTGGGAATGATGGTCTCAGTATGTGATCTCAAGTTATTGCAATATATGAATGGATTAGGATCACCGTTAACTGTTACCTCGACTCCGTTGTGAGGAAACTTAATGCATTAGTGATCTGTCGATGGGACTGCCCTCATTTCATGAATCCAAGGACATCCTAGCAATATATTATAAGTGAGATCCAGATCTAGGACTTGACAAACCACATCCTTTGTGACTGGCCCAATTCTTAGAGGTAAGGTGACTGTGCCCTTAGATGAGTGCTCTTCATCATCATATGCCTTGATGGTGATTTGATTTTTTGAATTCATGGCTTTATCAGAATATCCCAATTGTTTAATGGTGCTCAATGTACAAATATTTAGACCAACTCCTCCATCTATCAAGACTCACTTTATTTGATTTTTGTGTATGAAGGCTTCAATATGTAATGGTGCATTATGTGGCTAACTTATGGAGGCGTCATCGGCTTCTGTGAATGTAAGGGAATGTGGAACGGAAAGGTATCCCACCATGGCTTGAAACTGGTCCACGTTCAGATCAGTAGGAATGGTAGTGTCTCTCAAGATTTTGTCAAGAATAGCTTTATGAGCGGGGGATATGTGTAAGAGCTCAAGTATGGAGATGAGCGCGGGTATCTTCCCTAACTGTTCTACAAGGTCATACTCAGGTTTGGTTGATGAAGAAGTGGTATTTTTAGTGGAGGCACCTGGCAACGTAATTTTACCTCGATGAGTTGTAACATGACATTCAGAGGTAGGTTCGGAAGAAGATCCAACACCTCTGAGGACAATCTTGGGTCTCTGAGGAGGATTCTCAGGATTTTTGTTCTTGATGGTAATAGTAGAGATATGATTGTCTATCGAGATGTGATTGATAGTTGAATCATAGTTATAAGGTGCTCTAGTATAGTTGGCTTGATCATCTGTGACTTTAGCTTTTCCCTTGTCGTGCTTTCAGAATGGTTCCTTAAACATCTCATGTTCTTGATTAGATGAGTGTCCCTCAATCTCAATGTCACCTCTATCAATGAGATCCTGTATGATATTCTTCAGTCGATGACAATTTCCTGTCTTATGACCCTTGCTCTTATGAAATTCACAATACTCATCATCATTCCACCAATTTGGTTTGACCTTTGGTTCATATGGAGGAAAATCTGGAACTATGATTACTTTGATTGCCACAAGCTTTTTGAAGACTGATTCAAGTGGTTCTCCCAGTAGAGTGTACTTCCTTCGTGATCTAGCAGTTGTTTGAGTATTCACTTGATTGTTTGTAGAACTCGATCCCGAAAAGATGAATTTGGGTCACACCGTATTGGCATCAACAACACCATCATTGACTGTGTTCTTGTTTTTATTCCAAAATCTTGGCTTGTCTTTTCCTTTAAAGTCATCTTTGTTCTCCTTAAATATCTTAATAACTCCTTGTTCAATTAGGACCTTTTCTGTTGCTAAGCCTTTTTCAATGACATCCTTGAAGGTGGACAAACAAGCTTTTCTTAGATCATAGCCAATGTCTTTGTTAATGTTCTAGGTGAACATTTCTACCATTTGTTTCTGTGGAATTTCACAAGAGCATCTGCTGGCTAGATTTCTCCATCTTTGTAAAAATGATGCAAAAGACTCTCCCTCTTTTTGTTTGGTGTTGCACAAAGTAGTGACTGATATGTCTGTCTCTATATTGTAGGAGAAGTGTTGAATAAATGCCTTTGCTAAGTCACCCCATGACTTAATACCAGGTGGGAGTTGGGAGAACCATTCCATAGCTTGATCACCTAAGCTTTGTGGGAATAATCTCATCAAATATGTCTCTTCTGCGGCTACTTCAATGCAAGCTATAAAAAACTGTCTTATGTGTGCCTTAGGATCCCCTTTTCCTCTATACTTATCAAATTTAGGTGTCACAAAGTGTGTAGGAAATGGAGGCATTGGAATGCTCTTGTCAAATGGATAAGGACATATGTCTCTCATTGTGTATGTTGGCTTTGGTGAATTTATGTCCTCCATTTTCTTTTGTAAATCCCTGATTTGTTGTTCCGAATTGCTCTTAGGTGGAGCTCGACTTCTTGAAGCATATCCCATGTTTGAGGCACCAATTGGAGGACGAGCATATTGCAAATATGGATGATATTGATCATACACATGTTCATATGGAGGAGGTCTATATTGATGCGGCATATATGGAGCACTTGGTATAGATTCATGTTGAGGAACCCCATATCTATTTTGCGCATGTATACCATATTCTACAGGCATGTCATGTTCTATTGTGTTGCCCCCAAATTTGACACGGGGTTTCCATGTGTCCAAATTTTGAGCATGCCTTTGAATATCCAATTGTTTTGGTTGATCCATAGCTTGAGCATATCTATCTGCATAAGATTTCCATAATGGTCTACGAAGGTAAGTATCATATGTTTGACCATGTGTATGTGGGACCTCTGGTTCTTGAAGCAAAGCTGATGGTGATTCAGGTACCATATGTGGTCCTCTATTTCCTCCACTATTAGGTCTCCTTTGATCCATGTTGGAGTGAGTTTGTTGCAAAGGTCAGTTTTCCATTATTTGAGACATGTCAAAATCATGAGGTATCTTGGCTCCACTTTGTGCCATCATGTGCAAGAAGTATTGCCTATCCCTCCTCATTATTTTCTCAACCAATCGATTGAAATGGGGATTCATAATGGATTCTTCCACATCTGCTAAATGTATTGAAAAGTTGTCCACATTGTCATTATGTGTAGCATTGTTGTTTGTAGTGTCCATGTTCTCAACATTTGGAATGTTTTATAGACATCCATGTCAGGTAATGTGTTATGATCAGTATTGAAAAATAAATCGTTGTCATACTCATAAGAACTCATGTTTGCGGACTCTTGAGCCTCTTTAGTTTCTCTCCTAGATTTTTGAAGATGGGTTTCAACCATGAACTAGGTATTAACCAAGATGTGTAAGACTAGATGAAAATGGAAAAAGTATGGAAGACCAAGAGTTGGATGGAGTGTAAATGAATCTGAGGTGTACTTGCAATGTCCAAAGTGTAAGACCAAGTATGTATGTAGTAGAGTAGGTGTGACTTCCAAAGAGAGGATAGTTTCTCTTGATGAGGTAAGTTGACCTTGACTCTAAGTAAGACCAAATGAGACCCAAAGGTAAGAAACCTTGATGAGGGACCACTTAGCAAAGTGTTGTTGTATGTAGTGTGTTGACAAAGTATGATGAGGACAAGCAAGTGACCTTTTGACTTAAGTTTAGACAAGTATGAATGTAAAATGAGATGTGAAGCAATGATGGACTATGTGAGACCCAAAGACAGGTTGAATGCTAGATGAAACCTAAAGAAACAACCTAGGAAGCTCAAGAATTCTGAAACTGATTTCTTTTGTTTGCTAGACTGTGAAATTTTCTTTTCAATTCTGGACACAGACGCACTTGTATACTTCATAGATGTGGTTATTCGACACATACGTGTCTCTGTTCGACACAGACGCTGCTAGACGCACAGATGCGATTATGCCCTTCATAGATGCATTTAAATGGTACAAACGTGATTAGAACAGACACAGACATGTTTCTATAAACTTTGTGCAATTTTTCCAATCTGTGAAGTCATTTTGTTGTGACCAAATCTAACTGTTTGACTGTTTTTCATGACAAGAGGACACAATGTTGATGAGGACTCAATGTTTGCAAGTGTCTAGACTCAAAATAACTCCAAGAAAAGTGTGTTGTTTGATGTAAAATGTTTTGCATACACTTGAAGACACAAAAAACACAATGTTTTGTTGTTTGGTCTTGAATGTTTTGAATGTTTAAAAGAAGTCAAGCACAATTCTTATGGCTGGCCAAGACAATAGTTGTTGATCCCACATAGGGTTTTACTCCCGAGGCTACACTATTCAGAGTGGATACTTAGATGCTTGACCTCACTGGCTCCACCCTCGGCACTCACTTCTCGGGTCAGCCAAGCATCAGTCCCCAAGAAAACTCCCCATGGCGAACTTTGTATCTCTACTAAGAACCATATGTGTGTGGGCCGCTACCAGAGGTCCGACCTCCTGCCCCAACAACTAGAAGGATTTGGGCTTCTAAAACAAAAAGGTGCTAGTAAGGGCATCCACTCGTGTGGCCATACATGCAGCACTTTCAGCTTTGTAAATACAGAAGGCTCCCAGCCGGTAGGGGTTACGCCCTACAAATGATCAAATAAATTTGATCAAACGGGTTTATGGGGAGACATAGTGTCGGTATGAACTAATCAGCACACGTTATTCATAGTTTTCACCATGAATACATTTGATTATAGTGGTTCGGAAGAGGTGGGTTTTCCTTGCTACCACTTGGGTCGTTCTCTTCTCACTAGTAGTCCTAATGACCACACGGGAAGACAGGCCCTCTAAAGATTCAATAAAAAGAGCCTATTACTCAGGACACAAAAGATAATGATTCAATTTTAGTGCACCAATGGAAGTGTTTGCTAGTCTATGAAAACAAGGCACGCAATAAAAATCAAAAACTCTTGCCAAGGACCTGCAACAAAAGTTGTTAGTAGTTTGGGTTGTTTGACATAATCACCCCTTCCTGCAAACACACAAGTTAGGTAAATTTAAAAAAACCCAAAAGACTTTGTGAAATAGGGGCCTTCAACAAAATGTTTTGCTTCCAAGACAAGCTGCACCAATTTAGTTAGCTAGATTTGAAAGTGTTAGTGCAAAATAAATGAGATCTGAAACCCTAAGTGCAAAAATCCGAAAATTGAATCAATGAAAACTTCAAAATTTTGAAACAGGAGATACACAGACGTTGTTACCCTTAACATAGACACGTCTGGGTAACACAGACGTGGTTCTGTGATGCACAGACGCGATTAAAAATCACAGACGCTCCTTTCCGACACAGACGCAAATAGAAATGATACAGACGCGTTTCTTCAACACAAACGCTCTTTTCTGAAACCTGCAAAATAAAATTTGTTGAAAACATAGACACGATTCCAGATTCTGCAGACACGCCAGAAAATCAAAAACGTGATCCGAAAGTGTGCAGATGCAGAAAAACCTAAAATGCTGTCGAAAATGTCCGATCTACAACTTCAAAAATGTAAAATCTACAACAAGGAGGTTAAATGCAAAGGGACAAGAGTCCCACCAGGCATGCCAAAATGTTTATGGTGAAAATGGATAACAATAATAACAAGATTGAAAGGCTAAATGAATTCAACCACCAAACCCTAGCCTAACAACAACAAAGATCCACCATAACATATGAAGATTACCTAAGACAATGTAAATAGAACAAAATTACAAAAATGATACCATCACATGTCTAATCGGGTTTTTGATCTCCATTCTTCCTATCTCCATTGATCTTGCTTGATATATTTTCTCTCAGATTTTATGTGCACAAGAGCTCAACAAAGAACGGAATGTGGTTGCAAGTAGAATCGTAGTGTAGCCAAAATGATCATTAGGATGAATAGAACGATTAGGGTTTGATAATGAAGGAAGCATCTCCTTAAATAGAAGACACAATATGAAATGGAGGGATAAGATTGAGAGGTGTAAAAAGGAGGTCGGCTAGGATTAGAGGGTAGGTAGAGGAAATAATAAAATAATGAAAGAGGTAGGTAGTGTATGAATTAAGAGATGAATGACATGTGTCATGTGTAGAAAAAGCTAATGAATTAATTAAATAAATAAAGATTTATTTAATTTATAGAAGAAGTGGGATCAATTAAATAAATAAAATATTTATTTAATTTAGGAAAAGGGTAATTTAAATAAATAAATGTATTTATTTAAATGAGAAATAAGGCTAGAAGAGGATAAATGAATTAATTAAATAAATAAAGATTTATTTAATTAATAGAAGAATTAGGCTTAGATAATTAAATAAATAAAATATTTATTTAATTAGACATGACAATTTTGGGTGTCTACAGTGAGTATACTAGTTATAAGATCTAACTCAATACAGACTTACTGATTAGATGGGAGACCAACACTAATGCTATCACACACACAAGAGACATCACATAAAACTAGCATAGACAAGGAAAACCAAAGATGGGAAAAACCTAGGTGAGAAATGTTGCTAGAGTCTACTACTCCAATCCAGCCTCACAATGAATCTCTGATTACAATATTTAGGGCACAAACCCAAGGAGAACCAATCCCTGATTTATGGCACCAACCCAAGGAGCACCAATCCAAGGAGCTACAACACCTGCAATGAGATACAACTTAGTGAATACAAAAAATAATCATTTACAAATTAATAACCTTGTTACAAATGGATTTTGTAACACTTTTGCAAATCTCTCTATTGGATCTAGACTGGATCAACCTCTTCTTCTTCTCTATTGTATCTAATCTCTGTCGGTTCTCTTTTCTCTTTGCTTCACTACTGCTCTCCACCACCAGGCTTGATAACTTATCCAAATGTCTACCATTTGATACTTGTTAGTTTTCTCCTTCCCTTCTCTGCAATCTTCTATGGCTCTTCTCTGTCAGTTTACTTGGTTTCACCCTACCTTGTTTTGTTCCTACGAGATCTTCTCAGCAACAAACTCATGACCGCCTCACTCTATGCTATCCTTTGGCTATCTTGAAAACCACCTGTTCCTTTACTGCTTGTCAGTTGCATTAACCTTACTGGCTAAGCCTCTACTAAACCCTAATATTGGTTGTCTCCCTTTTGCTTGATCTATATGATCCTTTGCAGATATTACCCTTCATCTACTTCTCTATTTGGCCTTTTGCATTACTTGGCAGCATCTCTCTCTGAAGCATTCTTAAATTTTGTGTTCGACATGTATATTTATAATTAGAATTTCCCACCAAACGCAACATTCAAAATTGGGGCCTTAGGGTTTCTTCCATTGATCATGAGGCACATCAAATCCAATCAAATCTCCTTCCATAGATCGACCACTTGCAATGGATCAAATACCGTCAATCTCACGACTTCCAATACACATTTTCTCTATTTAGCAAACACAACCCTATTCCTCGACCTACTTCTATCAATCACATTTAGTGATCTCGCAGTTGCCTTTACAAAATCCGATCTAGAGTTGAATGTCTTTAATCGATCATGGCATTACTTAGATATCTGGTTTACATCAAGCTGTAAACCCTTTGCAACTCCTCCATGATTGTTGCAGTCAACATTTAATGTCAACCAACCACCAACTACCTCACCGACATGACACTTCACCAGCCTCTGTGAGCTTGCACTTCAACTCCATGTGGCATCCTTTTCGATATCCATCTCAGCAAAGATCTTTGTGTTAGCTAGACTCGGTCATCGACAATCAACACACAACCGGTCCTTCTTTTTTGTCGGTTCACTAACCCTGCCACTATGTCACACTTTATGGGTTAACCATCATGTCTGTACTTTTTTGATCTACCGGTGGAACACCTTAATCGATCGCTAGACATGTCTATCCATAACATGTTCATTCTCATCAAGTAGGAGTGTATCACTTAGCCTCTTTTCTCTCTTGCCATTTCTCATACTTATCGGTAGGCACCTTGATGACACCATGTCATCAACCTTTCAGTTGTTTCTATCTAAGGCATATGCATGCCAGTTCTACTCTCTATCTGCAGCTGCTCAACTTTGCCTTCTTCATCATCTGACTGGACACTATCTTAACTACCTTGTCAAAGTGACAAACCCATCGCTCTTCATCTATCCCGACAACTCATCATGGCTTCTATGTCGGTCTAGTGCATATCCCTAATTACATGCACCTTAGGCATTCCTTTGATTCACCGATAGATTTGGTGTGAGCCTTCAAAAACCTGCACTTATCTCTTCTTCCTTATCTCACAAAACTAAGATGCACACTATACATAATAGGAGATATGCTCCACTTATCGGTGGGAGTGGATCCTTGTCATCTGCATCCTGCATTACACCCATGTGGCTTCCCTATTTGTGCAACATATATTCAAATAGGCACATGTGATCCAATTGGGGCAGATTCACTATTAGTCTTCTCTTCATATAGTGACTACATCTCTATCCGATGGGAGTCCTCCTGTTCTGCATCCACACAGTATACTGGTGACTTGTACATCCTTCTCCTCCTATGTTGATGTGATTTGGATAACAATCCACCTCTTCATCCCAATCAACAACTCAACATCTTTCCCACTCATAGATGTTATCATCTATCGGTTGTTATATCATACCAGTCTCTTGTCCATATCTTCTACACAAGTCAAACACTAACTTTTGTACGGGTGACTCCAATGACATCACAATGTTGTTTGACAGTAATGTCAACACTCTCCCATACTAGTTGTATCCATCTATACTAGTTGACATAAATGAGAATAATGTAAACACTCTCCCATACTAGTTGTATCTTTCTATACCGGTTGACATCAATGACAACATAGTGCCAATACTTTCTTACTTTCCTTTTCCTTTTGGGTTGAGTGAATTTCTTGTGGAGGTCCAGGTCCTTCTCCTGAAAGGTGCCAAATCTTTCTTCCTTCCAATCTATCGGTTGACTCCATAAGTGTTGAGCATATGCATCAAGCATGACTGCATCCACCTCATACCCTATGGGCATGATCCAAACAGTTCTAGGCTCAACTTCCTCCATATGACACTGATCCTTATCAACCATGAAAAAGATAGTTTTTTTCATATTTCTCCACTATCTCTTTAGAAATTATCTCTCTACTTTTCACAATGGCTTGAAAAGTTTTTCAATAGCCCCATAAAGCTTATTTTTGCATTACATTATCACTGAAACCCAACAATCCTTCCTTGATTTGCATGGTTACTGACTTATCATAATTCCATTGGACTTTACCATTTCTAGGAATCTCATTCATGAAGTAAAGTGATAAATAGAAAATTAGGGATCCAAACTTGAAGACATGTTTCTTATCTTGTTTTTTCTTATTCAAGTTTCGCATTAACTCATTGAGGAGTACTATACAAAGATCATACCTTTTTCCTTCCTTAAACATCTCATAGGCTGAAAATATGGCCATATTGGAGACTGAATTCAGCCTGCTCCATTGATATACATTTTATACAATCACCATCGAGGTAAATCTGATATTGTGCTCAATATTATCAGTAATAGTCATTGATCAATTGTCAAATTGGGATCCAATAATCTTTGTTAGCATTGTATTTTGTATTTTCCTTAATTGAGGAACTTCACTGGTTGCTTTCATATAGGTGACTTCTTCAATGGCTTTCTTATTTATCTTATAAGGTTGATCCAGGCACATGAATTGATCATAAACTCTTCTCTAAATGTAACGGACCCATTCAGCTTCATCAAATTCCAGAAAATGAATAAATTTCACAAAACCCTTATCTTGAAGTGCCCTAAATTTTAGCTTCAAATTTCCCAAATTATCCAACAGAAGCTTGTTGTAGAGTGATAACATATCAACATTTCCCAATTATTTGAAGTTGCAGTGGATATAAGCTCCAATATCCTCATTATGAAGTACAATATATGGGACTAAGGAAAATGTGCCTTTTGGATCATCTTCAATGGATTTAAGTAGATGCCTCCTAAACATAGGTCTTTCTCTCTCAGAAATTTCTACCACCAAAAGAGTTACATCACCAAATGCAGATGCCATATCGAATTTAGGGTATGTAAAGATTACTCACAAAAGGATAATACCTCTTTCAATCTCAACTAGACACTACAAATCTATGAATGATCACCTCTAGCTTGATTAATACAACTCAAACTCATTCGCCTTTCTCTTACTCTTCAATCACAATGTGAATAATGAGTGACTGAAATGGCCTTTTTAACCTAATTTCCATTTCTAATAAATGTGCAACCTTAAAGTCTCCCAGATACACTTTTTTGTTCATTTCATTCATCTAATTATCAAAGCACCATAAATCTTTCAGTTATCAATTGTATAACTGATCTCCATCATCTACAACCATCCATGACTTGTTACATATCTCCACAAGGGGGTTCAAAGGATCTACATGATAAACTACACCCTAAGGGAAAAATGCCCTAGTGACCAGATGAGGTTCCATCACTGGATTCAGGTGTGGATTCATTCTATAGATTTGAGTCTTCCTTTTTCATCCACATATTCTTATGATGATCTTTGATATCTACCACTTTAGCTTTTCATTTTTCATCTGATTTTTTCTTATTCACTAGTGCATTCTTGCTTCTACAACATCTTGCTATATGACCAGGTTTGTTGCATGCATGGCAGACAACATTCCTTTGCATAGGCTTGAAGTTCATCTGATTTGGTCTCATCCTACATTGGTTGGAAATATGTCCAAACATTCCACAAGCATAGCATCTCTTGTTCTGAAAGTTATTTATCACTATTCTACACATGTTTGATTTATGACCAAATTTGTTGCATATTAAACATTGACCAATAAAGGTAGGACCATTGTTCATATTATTCATCATTCCATTATTCATTTTACTTCTGTATTGACTTGCCATATGACCAAATTTACCACAAACAAAACATTTCCATTGAATTTATAGGCATTAGGCTATCTTACTAGAGGTTTCTTGTCCTTCTTATGATGATTGTTTTGACTAGAACCAAAGGATTCTCCTTTCTCAAATCCAAGTCCACGCATATCTTTCCCATGTCTCTAACTTTTTAGCATCTCATCCAACTAGGTTGAACTAGCTTTGAATTTTTCTTTGTACTCATTAGCAGTAGTCAGCTCATCTCTCAGAATTATGATCTTCCTTTCAAGTTCTTGTCCTTCATTCTTTGTTTGCAGCAATTCAAGCTTTAGCCAATCATTCTCATATATGAATCTATAGCATTTACTAGATCTTATCCTCCAGGGACTAAGTTAGGGTTTCCTCATTCTTGTTCCCATCTACAATCTCCTTAGTCAGCTTCATTACAATAGTTTTCATTTCCTTCTTCAAAACTGCATTCTCCCTGGTTAGCTTCTCACATTCCTTTGTCTTGTCTTGTAGGGCTTGATTTTCAACACTTTGTTCTTCTTTCTCCTGCAACTTGTCCATCAAATCCTTTCTCTTTTCTCTAGAGTTGTTCAATTGATCTTTCAGTGTCTTAATGAAATCTTCAACTGCATTCAAATTTCTTTTCGAGCTACTTTTTCCTTTCATCACTTTATCAAGATCTTCAAGTGCCACAATAAGTTGTTTCTACAAATCAATGTTTGTTGATTCAATCTACAAGATCTTCCTCAAGTTGTTAGGCTTCCTTAGAGGAACTAGGCTTTGATACCAATTATTGAAATCAATGAACATTGAGGGGGGGGTGAATCAGTGTTTTGCAGTTCAAAAATTTATTAAACTGATTCTTCAACCCCTAGACTCAAATAACTGAAAGCAAAGTGTAGAAACATAAACTAAATAAAAAAACAACCATAACACCAAGATTTTTACGTGGAAACCCAAAAATAGAAAAAAACAATATTGGGATTTGAACCCACAATATTATTATACTATGGCTAGTAATAAAATAATATTACAAAAGTGGAATGCACTTGCATTCAGGCACACTACCTAGAGCTCACTACTCAATTACAAAAGAGGGCTCCAACCCTAGAGGATTCACTATCCTACAAATGAGATATAGAATCTAATATAATGTGTGAACTGGAGTACATCATCTACAAATGATATAAATAAGTCTTGGTTAGGCTCAGGAATGATCCACTATCACTGTTTTGAAAACTTCTTTGTTTTTCTATGTTACCAAATATTAGATCATTAACACTTAAGATGCGCATGTGAAACTACACTCAATTGCACCAAAATCAATTTCTCTAACATACATACACACTAAAAAGATCACCCAAGTCCATCTGAAATATCCACACCAACAAAATAGATCTCCAACTAGTCGACTACTAAAAACAACAAAATGTGAAATGTGTATACTCATGTTGACTCAATCCTTCTACAAATCCTTATTCCGAGAATAAAACATATGATCACAAGATTCCAATAATTTAGTTCAATCACCTTGAACTTATTAGTGTCCATTAGAATCAGTTCAAGGAATCTAGATCACACACTACACCATCAAACAAGAAGATAACCTTGTTCTTCCAACAATACTGGATACCAAACCAAGAAACTTGCACTAGAACCGACATTGGATTGATAGGTGAAGTAAGAGAGATCAAAAATGAAGGTTAGCAAGTTAATTTAAATCCAAATGATATGAAAAATAAATAAAAAGCATAAAACTATCACAAATTATACATTGCAAGAGAGGATTCTCTCTTGTTCCTCCTATTTGAACTCTTCTTGAAGCCAAGAATGCACCCCTCCTTGACTTGTTTGGATTGGTCCAATGGTGGGATGTGTATGGCTGTCCAAGTTGCACAATAATGGATGGATGTGGATGAGGGATAAGTGTTCAAAGATGGATTGTGGATGCAAATAGAGCTATGATGTGGATATTCAAACAAGAAGCATAAGATTACTTGGATTGTGGATGTCAAATGAGGGGCTGGAGACCCCAATTTATAGAGTTGAATAGAAGAAAATGGACAGTCAAGATTGAGAAGGAATGGAGGGCTGGGATTTGAGGAGAAGAGATCACATGAATCAATGGACAATGACATGACAAGGGGGGTGGAGACCAAGATATTTTCCATAAAGGCATTTCTTGTCTCCACCCTCCTCAAGGTACATGGGAAAGAGTTCCCAATGTACCTAGGGAATACAAAAGGAATTAAAAATTCCTTGGGGGATGCACATGGAATTAAAAATTCTCAACATATTGTGTTCATGGGGACTAGAAAAGAGAAAACTAATTTTAAAATTCCTTGGGAAGGTGAGAAGCATGGGAGAATGTGAGATTTTGAAAATCTCACATTCACCCAAAAAGGGAGCATTTAAGGTGGAAGGTGAGGAAGAGAACAAAAGGATTTACCCATAAATGGCTATGGTTGATTTTTGTGTCTAATCATGGACATTAGGTACTAGCAAGGGATTGGGGGGATTTATTAGAAGAATTAGGTGAGGATTAGGAGCAAGTGGGATTTGTAGGAGGATTTGACTAGGAAAGAGAATGATTGGGGAAAATTACAAATTGAAGAATAATTCTAAGTAAGATCAAGGGAGTTTCTAGAAGAATTAATTATACTAATGATGGATTAGGAAAAGGTGATTTGTAGGAATCACATGAATTAATTAATTAATTGAAATTAACTAATTAAAAGGGGGGATTAGGAAGAATTAATTTTGAGTACTTTCAAAGAAGAAGGTAAAGTTGATTTATTAAATAAATCAATCATTAGACTATAGTGACAATATTAATTAAATCAAATTAAATTAATACTGAGAAGAGTAAAGGCTAACACAATTAAATTAATTAATTATGTAAGAGGGTTAAATTAATTAAAATAATTAATTTAAGTGTTTACATTTTGCCCCTCTTTTACACAACAAAAAATATTGGCGATGGGTAAAAGATAGAAGAAAGAGGTTGCCCCAGTGTAAAGCTTGGGCGATGTATGCCCCCTTGAGAATTTTTCCGAATTTTCTGAAAAATTAGAAGAAAAATTCTTAAAAAGAAGAAAGAAAGAGAGAGAATAATGAACGAATTAGAAATTGTTAGGTCCCAGAGACAACTGGGAGGGGGGGGGGGGGCGTGAATCAGTTGTCTAACAATTTAAACCAAAAATAACTTAACCAAACTTAGTGCTTAATATCGGTGAACCAAACTTTATGCCAGTAGATAGTTTATCAATTATTGTTAGTACCAATAAAGATTAATGCATAAAACAGAAAGACAATATCATCCACAACATATAACACCAATATTTGTATGTGGAAACCCTGTAAGGGGAAAAACCATGGCGGGAAACCTTACCCACAATCAGATGCTACTATTGCAGATAGTATGTGTATACAAATGGGGTTTGCACATGCAAAAAGGCCAATCGCCTAGATCTCACTACTCAATCATAGATATAGGAGTCACACTGACTACAATTGGATGGTTAAATCTAATAATGATGTACTACTTAAAATAGCATCTTCATATGCTGGATTCAATACGGGTTCAATTCTGATAAGACTTCACAATAACCTTCCTTCAACTTCAAATGATGTCTACATGTATAGCTCTGCTTATTCTTGCATATACCAAATTATAATCCTTCTCACATTCACATATCGATCTTACAAATAAGATCTTACATTTATACCATAACCTAAGAACAATTTTAGTAGGTCGGCTCTAAAAGATATTACAAAAAAACATTTTACAAGTAAATCAATGATCGATGCAATAACTGATACAACATGTTGGCTTAATGCATTTACAACAATAATAAATCATCTCCATAACATGTCGTGCTAATCTAGAATAGATAAGCCTACCGGTGCTTATCTTGGACCTATTTGCCAGTAACAACAAATATGCAAACACGAATATACCAATGAACAAATCTTCAAGACAGAGTGTCAAAATGATGTTTTTGACATAACCAAGTGTTTTCCATGTCATTCCAAGTGCCGGTGAACAATATATTCTACCAATGACTATGCATTAGTCACTTGCTTACCGGTGAACATTGCCAATTCTCCAAGTGCTAGAGTTCATACATGTTGACATCAATGACAAAACCATATCAACATATCCAAAATACCAACAATCTCCCCATTTGGCATTGATGGAAACACAAGATGGAAAAACCATCAAAGTGTCAAAATAGAAATGCCAAATACCAAAAAACAACAATCTCCCAAATAGAGATCAAAACCAGAAATCAAAATTTAGATACAGAGAGTAATCAATCTCTCCCAAAAATAACAATCTCTCCCCCAAAGATAAAGTCTCTCCTGCTAGGGGTAATATGTGTTTTTCCATATCAATCTCTCCCCCTTTGACATCAAATGCCAAAGCTAATATAAAACCAATTTCAAATACAAAATACCATCTTATTCAATATACCAACTACTCCCCCTAAGAAGTAGCTTTCCTCATCAAAGCTAGAATAAAGATTTCTCTGTTAATTATGTCAGTTGATGACAAACATCAACTGTCTAAGTCTCTACCGGTGGGGGTATGACCCCAAGCTAATCTCTAAGATATTAAAAAGTCTCCTTAGGCAAAGTCTTAGTGAAAATATCTGCAATCTGCTCTTTAGTATTCACATAAACCAGTTTTACTTCTTTTGCTTCAACATTCTCTTTCGGAAAATTCAGTTTGATATAAACATGTTTAGTTTTAGAATGTAGTACTAGATTCTTAGATATATCAATTGTTGTTGTATTATCACAATAGATAGTTATAGGTTCCTTGCATTTTACCTTTATGTCCTTCAACATTTTCTTAAGCCATAATACATGTGTACAATTAGTTGTTGCTGCAACATATTCTGATTCTGTTGTTGATAAAGATGTGCAACTTTGTTTCTTACTCAACCAAGAAATTAATCTGCTTCCAAGAAAAAATGCTTCACTAGTGGTTCTTTTTCTGTCATCCACATCTCCTGCCCAATTTGCACCTGTGTATGCACATAATTCAAAGTTTTCTTCTCTAGGGTACCATAAGCCAAGATTTGTAGTGCCTTGTAAGTACCAGAAAATCCTTTTTACTGCTGATTCATGATTTTCTCTAGGATTACTCTGAAATCTTGAAACAATACATACTGCATTCATAATATCAGGTCTTGTTTGTGTCAAATATAGTAAATCTCCTATCATAGATTTGTACCTAGCTGGATTAACAGGTGTAGATTCATCCCTTAGTGATAATTTGTCATTTTTAGTCATAGGTGTGCTTACCGGTTTAGAGTTCTCCATACCAAATTTCTTTAGTAACTCCTTCAAGTACTTAGATTGACTCAAGAATATACCTTTATCAGTCTATGAGATCTGTAATCCTAAAAAGAATTTTATCTCTCCAATCATAGACATTTCAAATTCTTGTTGCATTTCAATAGAAAAGTCTTTACATAATCCATCTTCTCCTCCAAAGATTATATCACCAACAAAAATTTCTATAACCAAGATGTCATCATAAGTTACTTTATAGTATAAATTGTCAGCATTACCTTTAGAAAAACCAATCTTCAAAAGATATTTATCCAATCTAGCATACCAAGCTCTTTGAGCTTGCTTCAACCCATACAAAGCTTTCCTTAACCTTCAAACCATATCTTTGTTATCTTTCAAATAAAATCCATCAGGTTGCTTAATGTAAACTTCTTCTTCAAGATCTCCATTCAGAAATGTACATTTAATATTCATTTGATATACTTTATAGTTCTTGTGTGCTGCAAAAGCCAAGAATAATCTTACTACCTCAATTCTAGCTACCGGTGCAAAGGTTTCATTATAATCAATTCCTTCTTTCTAAGAATATCCCTTACACACTAGTCTAGCTTTATTTCTGATTACCTTACCATTTTCATTAAGTTTGTTTCTAAATACCCATTTTGTTCCAATTACATTTTTGTCTTTAGGTTGGGGAACTAATGTCCATGTGTTATTCTTTTCAATTTGTTCTAATTCTTCTTCCATAGCTTTAATCCAGTGTTTATCTTCACATGCCTCATTATATGATGATGGTTCAATTTGAGAAATAAGACATACCTCTTCATTTTCCAATCTTCCTCTTGTCATAACTCCTTGATATTTGTTCCCAATTAGCTAATCTTCAGAGTGTTTCAATCTTACATACCGGCGTGTCTTAGTTTTCTGCAGTTCATCAGTTACAGTGGAATTTTCAGATGATACTAGTGTAACTTGATCTTCATTCTGTACCGGTGGGTTCAATGTAGGTTCATTTGTCAGTATCTCTATTGCCAGTTTAGAGTTTATATACCTTGAAGTTCCTCTAAACTGTTCATCAATCTTCACATTTGTACTCTCAACAATTTTCTGCAATCTCTTGTTAAAACATCTATATGCCTTTCTCTTAGATGAATAACCAAGAAATATTCCTTCATCACTTCTAGGATCAAATTTGCCAATATACTCATCTCTTCTAATATAGCATTTACTTCCAAATATTCTGAAATTTTTAAGAGTAGGAGTAATACCAAACCATAGTTCATGAGGGTTCTTACCGGTTTCACCTTTGATGTGAACTTTGTTGAATGTATAGACTATTGTGATTACTGCCTCTCTCCAATATACATGTGGTAGATTTTCTTCTGATAACATACTTCTAGCTGCATCCAAGATGGTTCTATTTTTCCTTTCTACAACTCCATTCTATTGTGTTGTCAGGGGTGCTGATAACTATCTTCTAATTCCATTTACTTCACAAAATGAATTAAATTCCTTAGATGTAAATTCACCTCCTTAATATGATCTCAGACATTTGACTTTCTTACCAGTTTCATTCTCTACCATTGTCTTGAATAGTTTGAATTTCCCAAGTGCTTCTGATTTTTCTTTGAGAAATGTAACCCAACACATTCTAGAATAGTCATCAATGATTAGCATGAAATATCTATCACCTTGTAAGCTTTTAATTCTAGCTGGACCACATAAATCAATATGAATTAAGTCAAGAGCATTATTGGATTTTTCTGGAATACTTTTAAAAGATGTTCTAACTTGATTTCCAAATTGACATTCCTTACATAGCAGATTGTGAGGTTTAACAATCTTAGGTGAATCTCTAACTACCTTAGTAGTATTGATTTTCACAATGCAATCAAAGCTTACATGACAGAGTCTCTTATGCCATAGCCAACTTTCATCAATATGTGCAATTAAGAATGTCTTTTCATTGTTATTCAAATGAAAGATATTACCTCTAGTTTGATTACCGATTGCAATTTCCAAACCAGTTCAGCTCATAATTTTGCATTTCCCATTCTTGAATTATAACTGAAATCCTTTTTCAACTAATTGACCAACACTCAAAAGATTATGCTTTAAACCTTCAACATAGGAAACATTGTCGGTATTATGCTTACCATCAAGAGATATTGTACCTTTTCCTTTAATCAAACAAGTTTTATCATCTCTAAATCTTACTAGACCTCCATTATATTCTTGAAAGCTAAGGAATTTACCTTTATCACCAGTCATATGATGTGAAAATCCTGAATCAATGATCCATTCATCCTGGCCTGCTCTACCGATTGAACAATAGGTGTTAGTTGATCTTTTGTTATAACAACAAAGACCCATCCATTGTCTATTGGATCCTCATCAGAATCATCAGTGACTCCTTCATCAACAACATAATAAGATTTGTCTTTATTTTTCTTAAATCTGTATCTCTGATATTTGAGGTTAGGCTTGTATGTTCTTCTAGCTTCTTCTCTCAATCTTGCATGTCTATCAGGGCATCTTGAAGTGATATGACCAATCTTATTATAGTTAAAACATTTAAGTGGTGTTTTACCTTCATACTTACTTCCAACAAGACCTTTAGGTATTTTCCTTGCAAATAGTGCTTCAAACTCTTCAAGTTCTCTTGCATAAAAGGCTTTCCAATTAGGTTTGTCAAATGATGGTGTAGATGATGTTGATGCCTTAAAAGATAAATCTATCTTTATAGTAGCAATATGACCAAATTCCTCAATTTCAAAGGCTGAAAGTTTTCCAATCAATGTATCCCTAGTTACTGATGTATTAGGCATTGTTTTTAACTCATTTATAGCAATAAACTTCATTTTGTATGCTGGTGGCAATCCTCTAAAAACTTTTGAAACAATTTCATCTTCACTTAAGATTCCTCCACAACATTTAATACCCAAAACAAATTTCATTCTCTTTCCATAAAAGCGGAAATCCTTTCATCTTCTTCCATTTTCACATTTTCATACCTAACCGGGAAGCTTTCAAGTTTTGTAATTTTGACTGTGGAATCTCCTTCATTCAATGTTTCCAAATGGTCCCAAATAACTTTAGCAGTAGATCTATTTGATAATCCCATGATTTGCTGATTTGATAATGCGCTCAAAAGTGCTTCCCTTGCTTTACAATCATTTTCTTCATCCTTTCCTAAGGTAGGTGGATTAGGCTGACCGAGAGTAGGAGCAGTATAGCCATTCTTGGTAACTTCCCAAATGTCCTTTCCAATGCAATTCAGATGTGTCTCCATCCTAATCTTCCATATCCCATAGTTGGTTCCATCAAGTTTAGGACTGTCCTTCCTGAAATAGTTAGAAGACATTGGATCTCCTCAAGTTCTTAAACTTCTGCAAAAAGAGAACCTAGCTCTGATACCAATTGTTAGGTCCCTAAGACAACTGAGAGGGGAGGGCGAATTATTTGTCTAACAATTTAAACCAAAAACAACTTAACCAAACTTAGTGCTTAATACCAGTTGGTGCTCTACAAAATGGGGCAAGTGTTAGACTAAAGCCTGTGGTCATATAACACACAAAATCACAAGAAATCGTTAGTGTTAATCAACCAAAAACTAATCTAAGAAAGTATATCAAAAGAGACACTAAAAATATGATAAAGGATTTAACTATGGAAGTAAATACCACAAGACATCTCCAAATGCCTTTTAACATGCTCTTAGCTCCTTCGCCTTTGTTCCTCTCCTCTCCAAGTTCCAAATTAGTGTAGCTCTCATCATCTTTTTGCACTATGGATGCTTATGGAGGTTCAAGATTGTAGATGCTTATAACTTATGCTATGCAAGTGTGAATAAAAGTTGAAATGAGAGATTTATCTAATTAACTAGTTGATTATTAACCAAAAGAGTGAATATGATGCTAAATGCTCTCTAGAAATGCCTGTAGATTAAATGCATACAAGTTTTTTAGGATGATGGTTTGTGAAGAAATGGGCTATATTTATAGGAAAAATGGAGCAATGGATGGTTGAGATTGAGTAATCTCAAAAAGGGTCAAGATTGAATATCATTCAATCCATGTGATGGCTTTCAACCCAATCCTAGGATGACAAATGTTAATGCAAGATAGGTTGAGAGGAGAGGGAATAAGCATTAAATGCTTGACATGACCTGAGAGTTAGCTTGGGAGTTAAGGTCAAGGTTGGGTTGAGTGAGTAAAATCTTTATTCAAAGAATAAAGCTTTTATACAATGGATAAACTCTTGTGCAAAGGTAAAAGAGATAACCATGGTCAAAGCAATAAATGCTTGAGGAGACACATGAGTCACATGAGGGTTGAGTTAGGGGTTAAGCATAAATGGTCATGTAAGAGCCATTAATGGTTTGGAAGACTTTAGAGGTTAAATTGTTGAACACGCAAAGCATTAATTGCTTTTCAAAGACTTTGAAGTCTTTAAGAAGTGACTCCAAGTTTCTTAGGAATGTGACAATAATTAGGGGATGGATTAGGTTAATTAGGAAGGGTTTAGAAGAATCTAGAAGGGGGTTTAGGAGTGCAAGTGGATTTGGTGGGTGGGGGAAAATAGGATTTTAATTAAAATAAAATTTATTTATTTCAACTTGTGGTTGCAACTTGCATTTGTAGGAAAATGCAAGTGGGGGGGGAAATAATGATTTAAATAAATGTTTCATTTAATTTATTTAAAAGAGGAAAGAGGATTAAATGAAATAAATAGTATTTATTCATTTAATTGATTGTGAATTTTGGTTTAATGAATTAATTAAAATAAATTCAATAATTTATTTAATTAGTAGGACAATGTTTGAAGATGAATTAATTAAATATTAATTTAATTAACTGATGGCTTAGTGGATTTTTAATCAAATAAATACGAAATATTCATTTAATTAAAATGGACAGATTTATGTGACTACACCGGTGAACCAAAATTTATGCCGATAGACAGTTTATCAGTTAATTTTAGTACCAGTAAAGATTAATGCATAAAATAGAAAGACAATATATCATCCACAACACATAACACCAATATTTATACGTGGAAACCCTATAAGGGGAAAAACCACGATGGGAAACCTTACCCACAATCATATGGTACTATTGCAGATAGTATGCATATACAAATGGGTTCTGCAAATACAGAAAGGCCAAGTGCCTAGAGCTCACTGCTCAATCACAGATATAGGAGTCACACTGACTACAATTGGATAGTTAAATCCAATAATGATGTACTTCTTAAAATAGCATCTTCATATGCTGGATTCAGTACTGGTTCAGTTCTGATAAGCCTTCACAAAAACCTTCCTTCAACTTCAAATGATGTCTACGTGTATAGCTCTGCTTATTCTCACATATACTGAATTATAATCCTTCTCACATTTGCATATCGATCTTACAAATAAGATCTTACATTTATACCATAACCTAAGACCAATTTTAGTAAGTCAACTCTAAAAGATATTATAATAAAACATTTTACAAGTAAATCAATGACCAATGCAATAACCGATACAACATGTCGGCTTAATGCATTTACAAAAATAATAAATCATCTCCATAACGTGTCATGCTGATCTAGAATAGATAAGCCTACCAGTGCTTATCCTTGACCTATTTGTTGGTAACAACAAATATGCAAACATGAATATACCAATGAACAAATCTTCAAGATAGAGCATCAAAATTATGTTTTTGACATAACCAAGTATTTTCCATATCACTCCAAGTGCTGGTAAACAATATATTTTGTTGGTGTACCAGATACGGGTGCCTGTGCATTAGTCATTTGCTTGCCGGTGAACATTGCCAATTCTCCAAGTGCTAGAGTTAATAGGTGTTGACATCAATGACAAAACCATATCAACATATCCAAAATACCAATAGAAATAAAGGAAGAAATGATTAAGAAAATATGAGAAGAGATAGAAGGGTAGAGACAAATGAGCAAGCCCATGAGAGAGGGTCCATATAAGCCACACAGGGCCCAATGAAGGGTCATTGTCACACATAACTATTGGAGCGAATAAGAGCCTAGAGAACAAAAGGAGATATAGACCACAATCCCACACATGAACACCATGCAAAGAGGGTTCGATGACATGAGAGACTAGTCCACTATGGTTCATCAGTATGTACCCTTGTCCCACCTTGTGATTTGATAGATTTAGGGTAGAATTTGGAGGTTAGAATTAGGCCAAAAGTTTAACGAGGAAGATGTTTTGATCACCATTTTAGCATGTGTGCCCCTAGGATAGCGTGAGCATTTGTGAATAGCACCAGTGCACATGAGGATTAGGGGTCTGTGGGAGGATATCGGGTGGGCATACATGCACGGCACAAGTGCCCACACTGGTCTAGGTTAGGGTTTATATCATGGGGTGGGGAAAAAGGGTGCATGGTGTGAGCACCTAGGCTGGTCTAGGTGTAGCATCATAAACATGTGACCCTTGCAAATTTTGACCACATTTGGGTCTTTTCATTAGAGAATGAATCCCTAAGCCTGATCGGAGACCCAAAACATGCTCAAGACCTCAAAAAATTGCATTTTTTTATATTTTTGCACAACCTTTTTGTTGTTTTATGTCCTAAATTAGGGTAGGACAGGGGTGTGATGCCCTTGTCCCCCTAGGATAGGGGTTTGGTGCCCTTGTTAGGCCCTATTTTGGCCCCCTTTGGTGCCCCCTTGCATTGGGCTTATCAATTGTTGAGTGGGAAAATTTTTTCCTATGTCGGCCTTAGATGGGAAATTACCTAAACACCCCTAATTGGAAAGTATATAAGGAGCACTCCCCCTCCTATTTGCATAAGTGAATCATAAGGAAAAATTACAAGGACAAATTATCATCAAGCATCAAGCATACAAGCATTCATTCAAGAATTGAGCATTTCAAGTCTCCTTTCATGGCTAGGTGTTTCATTCAAGATAAGGATTCAACCGTTGAAGAGGAGATTTTTATAAACATTCCAGACATCCTATTTCACATATCCATTCAATCAAGTTCATCTACAAAGGTATCAACATTTCAATTACTTCCCCTTCTTGAGGTGGATTTTACTTTAAACATTTACTTTCATTTACCTGCAACATTTTACAACCAATTAGTTAATTGTAGACATTAAGTTTCAATAGTCCATAATTGTATGGTGGAAGCTTTTGAATTTGATTGTGTGTGCTTATTTTTTATTAAATAAGCACACACAGTCAAATCCAAAAGCTTCTACCATACACTTGGTTAATTCCAAAATGGGGTTTGACCTAAAGGCAAACCCCCAATCCCAACAACATTTTATTCTCTTTTCTATGTGTAGGTTGTAGGTGCATGGCTGTAATTGCAGGTTTAGGCTTCATTTTCAGAGATGGAAAAACCCTTTTTGGTGTGTGGATTTTTCAGAGGACTATGCATAACTTACGCACAGTCCCTACAACTTTTTCACATAATTGCAGGGAAACTTTGTCTCGACATTTCACTAGTAATTTTAGGTGCACAACTTCATCTCGCATCTCTATCTCAAGATATAACCATTTTCTTTGCCATTTCTACACTTAGTCTCAATTTGCTTAATTAAATTATTCTACTACAAAAGAGGGCTAATTTACTTTCCTATTACTTTCCAAATTTATTTCAATTCACTTAGTATTCAATATCTTACCATTAGGGATTCAATCTAGTGAATTCAACCCCTCTTTTGTATGTAATGTATGAAAAATTGAAGGGAAACCTTTGTGAAACTTTCATTCCTCTTTTGAGGAGAGTGAATCTTTCCACTTGATCTGTCCTTGTCATTTTTCACCTATTGCATTTTGGTGAACCTGACATCCTACATGCTTTAGATTGAAAATTATTGCATACTTTTCATTTACAACTTTAATTTTCTTGCAATTTACACAAACTTAGTGGTTAATTCATTCAAAACCCTAATTGCTAAAATTGAAATTGAACTTTTATTTTGCAAAAAATGATATCTATTGTCTTACATCTGAAAATTATATTTCTTGTCAAATTCAATTCTTTCATTGTCTTGTTCAATTTACAAATCAAATTTATAAAATTAAGTGGTTAATTATCAAAACCCTAATTTTCAAACATCAACTTGAACTTGTTTGAAAATTGGATTTACATTTAATTTTCAAATTTGTGTCTTTTTTCAGACTTGTCTTCTTGCCTAAAATTCAAAGTTTCAATTTCTCTCCTTTTTCGAAAATTCAAAATTTCAAAATCCAATGGTTAGGTCCTAAAACCCTAATTTTCAAATTTAATTGGATTTTGTGCAAATTTCAATCAATTTCAAATAATTTCAGTTTTCTAAATATTATTTAAGGTGGCCCTATCTAGTAGGTTTGACATTTTTCAAAATTGCAATTCAATTTCTTATCTTTTTCAAAACCCTAATAGGGTCCTATTTTGACATTCAAAGCTTAATTTCACCTATGTAGAGATTGTAAAATCAATTAATTTTTGGGTTTTATCTCTCAAATCATCGTAGCTTTCATCCCTGAAAATTTCCAAAAAAGTTGGGAGGACCGTGTATAACTTATGTGCAGTCCCTGGCCTTTTTTCCCTGAAATTTTGGGAGACTATTATGACTATATTTAATTGCTTAAATCCAAAGAATTGGTTGATTGTGTCAAATTTTGATCCCTCTAAAATCAAAAACACTTCCCAATTTCAATATTGCAACTTTCAAGGAAACATTTAAAATTAAGTGGTTAATTATAATCTACCTTAATTTTAAGATCATAATTTTATCAATTTTAAATTTGTAATCAAGTGCATCCCATTGCCCCTAATTTTAAATTTCAAACTCTTTATTAATTATAAATCTTTCTTGGAGATTATGTCATTTCTTCTTTCCACAAAGTTCAAATTGTATAATCATCATTTTTTTGAATTTTGCATTTTTCAATTTTGTCAACTTTGTTTCCAAAATTCAAATTTCAAATTTTCCCTCTAGTGCATGAGTTTTACAACTATTAGTCCTACCTATACTATCCCCATTAGACAAAGCATTAGAATTAAGGCTTCCCAAGATTTAATTCCTAAAGAGATGGAGCCTAATTTGGGTGACTTTTACAATGAGGATATTACTAATTCTTCCCATCCTAATAACATCTCTATCCACCCAATTGATGATTCTCATGATGAAGAAGAATCTTTGACTAGAGTTTCTATAGATCAACTTTTAAAATTGGAAAATCAATTTGACAATTCCCAACAATGGATGTCCCAAGAATATCTTAATAGTGAAGCTCTTCCATTAATTGAAGGTATAAAATGCATGATTCAAAGTGATAAGAATGAAATTGATATATTGTGTGGCATTGCTCACATTGTTGATTCTAATGTAATGCCTATGAAGTGTTATGCTAAGAACTTAGGCTATTCACAACCTCCTACACAAATCAATCATTCTATTTCTTTAATAAATTCTATGCCTAGTATTCCTACTTTCACTTCAAATATAATAGCTACTTCAACTCAAAATTTCATACCTACAACCATTAGTCATGGGGGAAATACCTCTTAGACTATATTTAATCCTACATCTTTATCTATGCCTTCGATGAGTATTTTTATTGTCTCTCAACTAATCAATGTTAAACAAGGGGGAAATTCATTTAATCATTTTACTCCTCCATTTATTGTCCCATTCCCTACTCAAGCATCACCTATGCCTAATTACCATAGTGTCCCACCACCTTATTCTCAATCAATTACTTCTTTCAATAACATCACACCACCATCTCAATCAAACATGTCTAATATAAATTCTTCAACCGAAGCAACCATTAATAACCTCGCTCAAACTGTGTCTTCATTGCAATAAAAAATTTCTTCAATAAGTCAATCCAAGTTTAGTTTGCCCACATTTGATGTTGCGAGCCCACTTTCTCTTGATATTGTTAGAGTTGTCCCTCCTAAACATGTTTAAGTCCCTCAATTGGAACTCTATAATGGAGAGGTGATCCTTTAACACATGTCAAACAATTCCAAACTTTGTTTACTAACTTTTCTCATGATCAAAGATTGCTTGCCAAATTGTTTACTAGAACATTAAGAGATAAAACTTTACAATGGTATTTCTCTTTGCCTTCTTATTCTATTACTTCTTTTCAACAATTAGCAAATTTTTTCATTCAACAATTTCAAAACAACATAGGTCCTAAAATCACTTTGACCGATTTAATGCATTGTAAATAAGGTGTTAAAGAAAAAGTGACTGATTTCATTGGTAGATACAAGAATTTGTTCTCTCAAATCTCTTTTCCAGTGCCTAATAATGATATTCAAAGAATTTTCATTTCTAATTTTCAAAAAGACAATAGGTAAAAACTTCTCTTTTCTGAGTTTACTTCCATTCTACAATTGTGTGCAACACTTCATAATTATAAACTGACTATGAGTCAAATGGAGCAATCTACTCCTAAGGCTCTGAGTGATAAGGATCCGATTTTTCAACAACTATTTGCAAAGTTCAAACCAAACAAAGGCTTCATCAAATTCAATGACACCATCAACAAAAACAATATGAATGCTATAATAGGTGTGCCTCCTATATCTAGATTTTTCAAAAGAGAGAAATAATTTACTCCTTTGAATGAATCTTTGTATAGCATCATGTTGTAGTTTTTACAAAGAAATGTTATCAAACTTCCTCCAATAAAATTAGTTGATCCTTCTAAAGAAACCTCACCTAACTTTGATAATAAATTTTTTTGTTAATTTCATTGTCAATTTGGTCATGATACTAAAAAACGTTTTGCATTAAAATGTAAGATTCAAGAATTGATTGATAATAATACTATATATATGGTAGGTGTGAATGATAAGGGAAACATATTAGTATCTCCTCCTAATCAAAATCTTAAGATTTTCACTGATCCTTTACCCTCTCATACCTCTAACATGATTGATATTGAACATACCTCTTTCTCCCCCACTGATGCCACTTTCATAGCTCAAAATGTAGTTAATTTGGTAGAGAAACAAGAAACACCTAAGGATCCATGTATCACATTTGATCCTAGTGAGACCATTAGGGCACCTGATGGCCCTTTATACATAGTTGTGAATATCCAAGGAAAACCTTATCATGGTGTTCTTATTGATCCCTCTTGCATGGTTAATGTCATTACTAAAGAAAATATTTATACTTTACATTTGCATCAACCAATATATGATGATACTAATGTAGTCATTAAGTTATTTGATGGATTTTCTTGTCCTACTATTAGTTCTATCACACTTCCTATTGAGGTTCATACTAAATCTATAGATGTCAACTTTGTTATAATTCCTTCATCTAAAAAATTTTATGTGAAGTTAGGCTACCCTTGGCTATCTTCCATGAAGTCTATTGCTTCTCCAATCCTTAAGTTTTTGAAATTTCCCCACAATGGAGAAATCATAACTGTTAACCATAGCTTCTTTCGACCAACCGAAAGAAGTCTAGGTGTTCCTATTGATTACTTTTGGCCTCAACAATTTGAATCTCTTCCACCAAGAAGTGATGCTCTCTTTCAATCATATCAAAAATGGAAGAAAGGTATGATTTTATCCTTAAGCCAACCTAGAACTCCAACACTTGATATTCCCATCATTCTTGAAGATGAATCTCTTCCCCTAATAGATATAACTAATCTTACTCCAAAGAAAGATTCCCAACCTATTCCTATGGATGAGACCATGCCTTCTCCTAAGAATAACAATAATATTCCTCCTAAGGTTAGACCTATACCTCCTCCTCATGATGGACCTGGTCTCCTTCCTAAACCAAACATTCCTCCTTTATATGGTGCAGTTCCACCTCCTTCCTCTTATAGAGAGAAGAGACCTACCTCTCCTCTTTTCCAACCTAGAATACCTTAACCTAAACATCAAACTACCAAAGATGAGAACATTCCTCCTTCAACAAATATACCTCAATCTTCTCAGCCTTTCGCTAAAACTAGATGGAATCACTATGAAAGAGAACCCTGACGAAAATGTCATGCTAGAGCTTGTGAAGTTATTTCTCAAACTATTCAATCTCCCAAAACACCTACAATTGACATGATTCCATTTTCTCCTAAGAAAAATGTTGAACCTAAATCTCCAAATCATAAGTTACAAAAAACATGTGATGGTGTTACTTCTATTCATGTTAGAGATCCTCTTTTTATAAATCTTGATGAAGAAATGGGTGAAAATGTTATTCATGATGGAAATACAACTCCTAATGCCTTTGATAGTGAATATGAATAAGTTGATGTTGACAATCATTTATTTGTAGAATTTTCAAAAGCCTTAATCCTAGCTCCTAGAAACAAACAAAGTGACTTAGCACATGAGCATAATCCTTGTTTGGATCTTGTAATAGCTCCATCTATTGTGCTCAATGTCTCTCCTCTGGCGTGTTTCCCATCTTCTTGAAATAATGATCAAAAAGATCAGGAGGTGGATGTCATGCTAAACTAGTTGCATTAATATTGTAGATCCTCTACCTCTCTCCTTTGTTTCTCTTTTGTGACCATTCTTCTATGTATATCCCTATTCTTCTATTATGTTGTTCCTATTGATTTCTACTTGAGGATGATTTAAAGCATTGAGATCTCTTTTGGTCTCTTTCATGTTGACTCAAAAGACACATGTGTCCCCTTTCATCAATGGTGGTTTCCTTTCTTTGGGGAATGAGGAATATTCTATGCATATATATATACATGAGATACAGGAGTTATCATAGAGCATATTGACCCCAAGGAAAGTGAAGCCACCTCATTCTTTGTGTTCATTATCCTTGGGCTTATTCCTCAATTGGGGGATAAATCTTGGTGATAACATGCTCCCTCTCTTTATCTCTCTTATGTTTATCCTACTTTAAAACAATGTCTCCTGATAAGGCATGAAGAATCTCTTTAACATGGGGGCATACACTCGGCTCATATTTTCCTCCTTGATACTTGGAGTTACTTAGCAGACTTTGGATTTTCTTTGTAATTTTTGGTATTTTTCATTTCATGACTCATAGTGAGGGGAACCTTACTATTTGCAGTCATGGTTCTCCCTCTCTTGATCTTCCCTTTTACTTTGTCAATCAAATTTGTAAGATCCTTAGTCCACTGGGGGCTTGGTGCATCTTTCCTCCTTGATGTGGTAAAAGTCTTTGAATCTTGTCTCCTTGTATATTACTGGTAGTGTTGGCATACACTTATACTCATGCTAAATTGGGGGATAAATATAGCATCAAAAAATTGTGTCCCTTGCAATTTTTGACCGGATTTGGGTGTTTGCATTAGCGGACGAATCCCTAAGACTAATTGGAGACTAGAAACATGCTCAAGACATCAAAAACTTGCATTTTTCATCATTTTGCATTGCCTTCTTACTATTCCCTATCCTAAATTAGGGTAGGATAGGGATGTGGTGCCCCTCTCCCCCTAGTATAGGGGGGTGGTTCCCCTATCCTATCATGATAGGGGCATGGAACCCTTGTCCTGACCCTATTTTAGGCACCCTTCGGTACCCCCTTGCATTGGGCTTATCAATTATTGAGTGGGAAAAGTTTTTCCTATGTCAGCCTAAGATGGGAAATTACCTAAACACCCCTTATTGGCAAGTATATAAAGATCACTTCCCCTCCTATTTTCATAAGTGGATCATAAGGAAAAATTACAAGGTGACATTATCATCAACCATCAAGCATTCAAGAATTCATTCAAGCATTGAGCATTTCAAGTCTCCTTTCAAGGCTAGGTGTTGCATTCAAGACAAGGATTCAACCACTGAAGAGGAGATTTCTATCAACATTCAAGACATCCTATTTCACATATGCATTCAAGAAAATTCATCTACAAAGGTATCAACATTTCAATTACATCCCCTTCTTGAGGTGGATTTTACTTCAAACATTTCCTTTCATTTACTTGTAGCATTTAATAACCACTTGGTTAATTCCAAAATGGGGTTTGACCTGAAGGAAAACCCCTAATCCCAACAACATTTTCCTCTCTTTTCTATGTGTAGCTTGTAGGTGTGTGACTATAATTGTAGATTTAGGCTTCATTTTTAGAGATGAAAAACCCCTTTTTGGTGCACAAATTTTTTGAAGGACCGTGCATAACTTACGCATGGTCCTAGGGAAGCTTGGTCTCAACATTTCACTAGTAATTGTAGGTGCACAATTTCATCAAGCATCTTTATCTCAAGATATAATCATTTCTTTGTCATTTCCGCATTTAGTCTCAATTTTATTATTTCTACTAGTCTACTCCAAAATAGGGTTAATCTACTTTCTTGATACTTTCCAAATTTACTACAATTCACTTAGTATTCAATCTCTTACTGTATACACCTAAAAATAGTCTGAAGATAATTAATTGAATAAGCAATTATTTAATTAATCTCCCTCCCCAATTTAATTGAATTCATCAATAATTTGATTAAATCTCCCTTTTCATCTACTTATTAATAAATCTAAGGATTTATTTAATAGGTTCATTTTAATAATCTCCTTTGATTAATTAATTCAAATTAATTAATTCTTCCCCATCAGAATCATTTCTTCTAATCCTCCACAATGTAGTTAATTAAAACAAATCAATTATGAGTTGTTGAAATTAATTAGCCTTTTCCTATTAATTGAATATCTAAATTTAAATTCTCCTAACTTTTAACCACCTAATCTAACCATTCCTAAACCTAACCCATTTCATCTAACTACCTATCCCCTTTCCTTGAACACGTTACCCTCTCATGAGAAAAGCTTTGTGACACTTGTCACTAAGTGTTCCCTTTCATCCAACCTCTTCTAGAAGCCTCTTGACACTTGTCACCATAGAGATGATAGATGTTCCCTTTAATCCAACCCCTTTGCCAACCTCCTCCAATTCAACCATTGATATCTTTAGACTTAATCTTGACCATTGATTCCTGCCACCTCACCCCTAGCCTTGGAAATCCTATAAATAGCTCATTTTGGAGCAAAAAGGGTCCATTCATTTCATCCATCTCCCTAATTTGATCATATCTCATTTTCATCTTATGCATTGTTACTATAGGCATCTAGCTTCTAGTTTATCATTTTAGCAATGTTATCATTTTAGCTTAATTGTATCTTTAGTCTAGCTTATTTTCTAGAATAATAATGAAATCATGTAGCTTAATCATGATATCATTGCTATATCATGCATCTTCATCATTTAAATCCTCCATCTAAGTGTAGTCAAGTCACAGGAATTTGCATAACCAGATCTGAGAGCAAAATTCATACTCACATTTACTAGGAGGCAATAGATCGACTAGCTATGCTTTTATCTTTCGTTGATTAATTTTCTAACCTTTGTTTGTAACGATTTATTGACATTAGACACTGACTTATCTTGGCATTCAATTGAAATAGGTTACCTCTGGTCTTCTTACCAGTGGCAATTGTTGGCATTATGTGAACCGGCATGAAGACATAATGATATTGCATGTTGTCATTGATGTCAATATGTGACATGGTGTGAACCGACACATGTGATAGGTGAAAAGAGAGAGGAACCAACATATGTATGAACCAGTTTATATGCCAAAGTAAAGCGGCATATTTGTTCAAGATGAACCGGCATGCAATTATGGGAACTAGCACATGGAAGCATTGTGTTACTACCATTTGGTAGGTAGTTTCCACTTCAAGATTTCTGGTTGGAGTACCTCAAGCCTATGTGACTCAATCAGTGATCTTTGTATGATGAGTTAGTAGTATAATGGAGAATAGATCATGTTGCCACGTAAGCTTTGTGAGCATGAAGGATCTTGCATGAAGAAGACTATTCCTATCTACCTCGGGAATGTACGAAGTCTCTCAAATGGTGATAACGCGTGATGGGTTATCAGCCACCATGAAATTGATCGAAAATGGATGATGGAGAATGTCTTGAGATTGATTCAAGATTGTTACATTTAATGTAGTATGATTCAATGGTCAAGACTGAACCGCTTGAATTGCTTAACCTAATAGGTTTAGGGTTTAGGGTTTAGGGTTTTTGCTATCGACCTGTCTATTTCCTATAAGGTTGATGTTATGTTTCTTTCTAAGGTTGTTGGAAAAAGTTGCAAGTGTGTATCCAAGGTATATGATACATGATTCTTGCCAGACCAAAGGAGAGAAGAGATATCTACAAAGTGAATAGGCAGAAGGAGAAGAGGAGCCAAAATGGATCTGCATTAGCATTGAGTGTTGTTATCAGATCATTGTAATTCCTATTGATCTTTAACCAATTCAACAGTTGTGAAATCCCTTAACAGGGTAGCCTTAACTAGGCTTGATTCAAAATCCCTTAATAGGGTAGTCTTAACCGACTTGATTCAAATCCCTTAACAGGGTAACTCGAGGTTAATGAGTTATGAGAAGCTATAGAGCTCTAGAGATCCTTTAGCTATTGAGTTCTTGAAATCCTCTAACAAGGTAATCGTAATTGGGTTTGAACCTTAACTGGGTATTATAGCCATCCCTTAACCAGGTGATCCCTAACAGGATCGATTCGTAGTAGAACCTATTGTAATGTCTTTAACCGAACAAGGCTCCTAACAGAGCGGACTTCAAAAGAGTTCAAAAGCAACTTGTGGGTATTCATCCCTACTGTGGTTTTTCCTAGTTGGGTTTCCACATGAAAAATATGTGTGTCATGTGTAATGCTTTTATCTTGTGATGCTTTGGTTTTACCTGTTGAGCATATGATGGTTCTATGTTTTATGCCTGTCTATAAAACATATTGAACTCACTATTATGAAGATCTGATGTTAGTTTACCTGTTCATGCATGAGAGAATAATTGTACTATAGTATTGAGCTAAGAGGAAAGCTTAGTGAGTGACCGATTTATGATTGTTTGAGTTGTACTGGATGTTACCGATTGCACTTTGTTTTAACCAGTATCCCTGTTTGTTAGTCATTTGGAGTATTTGTTGTCAAATCAGTTTTGGACTAATATTTGTGTTTGTACTCATTCACCCCCCCCTCTCAGTACCAGTTTGGTACTAGTGGTTCATCATTGAGTTATCAATTGGTATCAGAGCCCTCCAGGTCCTTTGTGTTGTAAGCTTAACCACTTGAGGTAAAGATCCTAGTCAAATGATGAAGAGGGAAGGTATATGGAAAGACAGGATGAAGATATTCATCAGAAGCATGGGTGTCCAACACTAGAGTTATGTTGAAAATGTATATCTTGTCCCTACCGGTACTCTCACCAATGACCAAAAGAGAGAGATACAAGAAAATGGGAAAGTCATGGAAGCCCTCATTAGTAGCCTATCTGACATTGAGTTTATTGATGTTCAGGACAAGGTAAATCCCAAAGAGGTATGGGATGCTCTTGAAAATATCTATGGTGGTGATGAGCATGTAAAACAAGCTAAGGAAGAAAGCCTAAGAGGGAAGTTTGAAGATATGAAGATGGTTGAAGGAGAGACCATACAACAGTATGGAATAAGAATCAAAATAGTTGTTGGAGAAATCAAGAGTGCAGGTGGTAAAATAGAAGATTCCACTATGGTAAGCAAAGTCCTGAGATCCCTATTGTCGGTCTATGCAATAAGGGTTGCTACTATTCAGGAGCGGAGATCAATAGACAAGTCTAAAGTATCCTTGGACTCCATCATAGCCAAGTTAACAACCTATGAGCTAAATAGTTTTGATGGTAGTGTTCAAAAGACTGAATCAACATTTAAAGCCTTTGTTATACCATCCAGAAAAGGAAAAGAGGCTAGCACTAGTGGGGAACCTAGTCAAAGCAGAGAAATGAATGATGAGGAGATTTTGATGGCATTTGAAGCTCTCCTTGCCAAGAAGATTCCCAAAGGAACCAGTAAATACAAAGGTAAGCTACCTTTGAAATATTTTTCTTATAACCGGATAGGACATATTTCTATAAAATGTCCTAATGGCGATAACAAGGACAAACCAAAAAGGTTCAGGAAATTCAAAGGAGGAAACCAAAGAAACTGTTTTGTGGTAGTTGATGAAGGTGTCACAGATGAGGAATCAATAGATGAAGAAAATGAAGACATTGTGTTTGTTGCTGTAAAGGAAGATGTGGCAGACAAGAAGGCTCTTGTGCTGTAAAGGAAGATGTGGCAGACAAGAAGGCTCTTGTCTACCGGTTTGATAATTCCAGTGAGTGGATCATTGATAGTGGTTGTTCTCACCATATGACTGGTGACCAAAGCAAGTTTCTATCCTTGGAGGAGTATGATGGTGGTGTGGTTTTCTTTGGCAATGATGCACCATGCATGGTCAAAGGTAGAGGGTCCATCTCTCTGAATGGAAAGAGAAGTGCTAACAATGTGTACTGGGTTGATGGTCTCAGACACAACCTTCTAAGTGTTGCCCAGCTAAATGACACTAGCCTCACTCTAGAATTCAAGAATGGAGTTTGCAGAATCAAAGAAAAAGATGGTAAATTGGTGGCCACCGACATGCAGACCAAAGGTAACCTATTTCATCTAAATGCAAATGTAAGTACCTATCTTATGGCTAAGCTTGATGATAGTTGGATATGGCATAGGAGACTCTGCCATGTAAACTTTGATAACATTGTGAAGGCTAGTAAGATCAAGGCAGTTAGAAGGTTGCTGGTGCTAAACAAACCAGATAATACCTTGTGTAGAGAGTGTCAATTGGGGAGAATTTCTTCCTCAACCTTTAAAGGCAAATCTTTCACTGCTAACAACTTGCTTGATCTTGTGCATACTGATTTGTGTGGTCCTATGAAAACTAGAAGTGTGCAGGGTGATAGGTACTTCATGATCCTCACTGATGACTGCTCAAGAATGATGTGGGTCACATTCTTGGAAGACAAGTCTAAATATTTTGGGAAATTCAAAGCTTTCAGAGCACTAGTGGAGAAGGAAAGTGGTAAAAGGATCAAGTGTCTTAGAATTGATCCAGGAGGGGAATTCACTTCTGCTGAATTCATCAAGTATTGTGAAGAATTTGGCATCAAGAGACAGTTGTCTACCCTCGGACTCCACAGTAGAATGGCCTAGCAAAGAGGAATAACCGGACTATGGTTGAAGTAGCTAGAACCATGTTGATTCAAGGAAGGGTAGCTCACACCTTTTGGAGAGAAGCGGTGAGCACTACAATCTACACTATGAACTAGGTACTCATCAAGAAAGGTAAGGACAAAACTCCTTATGAGTATTGGACTGGTAAGACACTTGTGGTTAGCTACTTTAGGGTATTTGGTAGCAAATGTTACATCAAGAGGCGTGAACATTAGGGCAAATTTGAAGCTAAATGTGATGAGGGAATATTTCTAGGATATTCCACCAAGAGTAAAGCTTTCAAGTGCTACAACAATAGGGCTCAGAGAATAATGGAAAGTATTAATGTAAGAGTTGATGAATCCTCTAAGAAAATTGAGGAAACTGACATTGAGCAAGCTGTAAATGAACCAGTTGCAACCTTCTGAGAACTGGTTGTTAGTCAACCAAGTACCAGTAACAGTGTCCGTGAACTGGTGAATGCTGATACTGATGAAGATAAGGATGAAGAGGAAAAGCAAGAAGAACCAGTTAAGACCATTCCTCAGTATGTCAAGTTGAATCATGATCCTAAGTAGATCATAGGTGATAAGAATGCAAGAATCCTTACAAGAAGAAAGATCAGAGAAAACTCATGTATGATCTCTGAATTTGAGCCTAAATCATTCAAAGAGGCTCATAAAGATGAAGACTAGATCAAGGCAATGGAAGAGGAACTTGACCAGATAGAGAAAAATGGTACATGGTCCTTTGTACCCAGACCAGAGCATAAAAATGTCATTGGCACCAAATGGGTGTTCAGAAACAAGTTGAATGAGGATGGCACAATGATTAGGAATAAAGCCAGATTGGTGTGCAAAGGATATGCTCAAGAAGAAGGAGAAGACTATGGAGAAACCTTTGCTCTTGTAGCCAGATTGGAAGGAGTTCGTATGCTTCTTGCATATGCAGCTTTTAAAAGGTTCAAAGTATATCAAATGGATGTAAAATTTGCATTCCTAAATGATGTACTTGAAGATGAGGTATATATAGAGCAATCGGATGGGTTTTCCCTATCTGAAGATAGTGATATGGTGTGTAGGCTACATAAAGCCTTATATGGTCTAAAACAAGCACCTAGGGCATGGTATGAGTGCCTACATTCCCATCTTGTGAAGATTGGATTTGAGAGAACAAGTGAAGATAGCAATATCTACCTGAAGTCTGAAGGAGATTAGATCCTGATCTGTGAGGTTTTTGTTGATGATATTATCTTTGGAGGAGATGACAAGATGAGTCATGAGTTTGTTGATGAGATGAAGAAAGAGTTTGAGATGTCACTCATAGGGGAGATTAAGTTCTTCATTGGACTCCAAATCTAGCAGATGAAAGATGGAATCTTTATCACTCAGTCCAAATATGTCAAAGATGTGTTGAAGACCTTTGGCATGGAATATAGCAAACTAGTTGGTACACTGATGGTGACCAGTTGCAAATTGACAAAAGAGGATGATTCCACATTGGTTGATGAGAAGGAATACTGATCAATGATTGGTAAGTTGCATTATGTAGTGCATAAAAGACCAGATATTGCACATGCAGTTGGCATTACTACAAGGTTCCAGAAGAGTCCCAGAGAATCCCACTTGATTATAGTCAAGCGGATTATTAGGTATCTAAAGGGAATAGTTGACTATGGATTGTGGTACCCATACAACAATGATTTCAATTTGAAAGTGTTCATAGATGCTGAATGGGTAGGTAATGTAGATGACTGGAAAAGCACAACCGGTGGTGCATTCTTTCTCGATGGTAGACTGGTCTCATGGATGAGTAAAAAGCAAAGTTGTATCTCTTAGTCTATAGCGGAAGCAAAGTATGTTGTAGCTTTCATGAACCGCACTCAGACAATTTGGATGAAACATGTACTAGAAGGCTTCAAGATCCCTGTATCTGAATCGGTAAGTATATTCTGTGATAACGCAAGTGCTATCAATATATCAAAGAATCCGGTTTTACATTCTAGAACCAAGCATTTTGAGCTTAAGTATCATTTCTTGAGGGAAAAGGTTCAGAATAAGGAGATTGCACTAGAACATGTTTCCAGTAAGGAGCAGTTAGTAGACATATTCACCAAGCCTCTCCCAAAGACTACATTTGTGCACTTAAGAGGTGAATTAGGGGTATTGCCCCTTCAGGAGGTGAACTAAAAGTAATTGTTCCACATCAGTCAGGTATTGCAAAGTCAATTATTTGTTAATTGATGTGTTGAAGGATGCTACTCCTTAGGGGGAGTAGCATAATGGAACATAGATTCTTGTGCCTCCACTTTAACATTGTTGTCAAAGGGGGAGAAGGAGTGAAGTGAAAAGATATCTGCAGCAAATGGGGGAGAAGATGTGAAGTGGAGAAGATATCTTTGTATATTGCCATCAATGCCAAAGGGGGAGATTGTTGGCATTATGTGAACTAGCATGAAGACATAATGATATTGTATGTTGTCATTGATGTCAATATGTGACATGGTGTTAACCGGCACATGTGATAGGTGAAAAGAGAGAGGAACCGGTGTATGTATGAACAGGTTTATATGCCAAAGTAAAGTGACATATTTGTTCAAGATGAACCAACATGCAGCTATGGGAACTGGCACATGGAAGCATTGTGTTACTACCGATTGGTAGGTAGTTTCCACTTTAGGATTTCCGGTTGGAGTACCTCAAGCCTGTGTGACTCAATCGATGATCTTTGTGTGATGAGTTAGCAGTATAATGGAGAACAGATCATGTTGCCACGTAAGCTCTCTATGCGCGAAGGATCTTGCATGAAGAAGACTATTCCTATCTACCTCGGGAATGTACGAAGTCTCTCAAATGGTGATAACGCGTGATGGGTTATCAACCACCATGAAATCAGTGGAAAATGGACAATGGAGAATGTCTTGAGATTGATTCAAGATTGTTGCATTTAATGCAGTATGATTCAACGATCAGGATTGAACCGCTTGAATTGCTTAACCTAATAGGTTTAGGGTTTAGGCTTTTTGCTATTGACCTGTCTGTTTCCTATAAGGTCGATGTTGTGTTTCTTTCTAAGGTTGTTGGCAAAAGTTGTGTGTATCCAAGGGAAGTGATACATGATTCTTGCCAGACCAAAGGAGAGAAGAGATATCTGTAAAGTGAATGTGCAGAAGGAGAAGAGGAGCCAAAATGGATCTACATTAGCATTGAGTGCTGTTATCAGATCATTGTAATTCCTATTGATCTTTAACCAGTTCAATAGTTGTGAAATCCCTTAACAGGGTAGCCTTAACTGGGCTTGATGCAAAATCCCTTAACAGGGTAGTCTTAACCGACTTGATTCAAATCTCTTAACAGGGTAACTCAAGGTTAATGAGTTCTAAGAAGCTACAGAGCTCTAGAGATCCTTTAGCTATTGAGTTCTTGAAATCCTCTAACAAGGTAACCCTAACCAGGTTTAAACCTTAATCGGCTATTATAGCCATCCCTTAACTAGGTGATCCCTCACAGGATCGGTTCCTAGTAGAACCTATTGTAATGTCTTTAACCGAACAAGGCTCCTAATAGAGTGGACTTGAAAAGAGTTCAAAAGCAACTTGTGGGTATTCATCCCCACTGTGGTTTTTCCTAGTTGGGTTTCCATGTGAAAAATATGTGTGTCATGTGTAATGCTTTTATCCTATGATGCTTTGTTTTTACCTGTTGAGCATATGATGGTTCTATGTTTTATGCCTATCTATAAAACATATTGAACTCACTGTTATGAAGATCTGATGTTAGTTTACCTATTCATGCATGAAAGCGTAATGGTACTATAGTATTGAGCTAAGAGGAAAGCTTAGTGAGCGACCGATTTATGACTGTTTGAGCTATACTGGATGTTACCGGTTGCACTCTATTTTAACCAATATCCCTATTTGTCAGTCATTTGGAGTATTTACTATCAAACTAGTTTTGGACTAATATTTGTGTTTGTACTGATTCACCCCCCCCTCTCTCAGTACCGGTTTGGTACTAGTGGTTCCTCATTGAGTTATCAGCAATAAGTTCACCACTCTTCCCAATTATACTGCAGACTCTGTCTTTGAATTCTAGAACTAGTCCTTTGTCATTCAACTGAGCAACACTCAATAGGTTATGCTTAAGGCCTTCTACCCAATAGATATCATCTACAATGCTCTTTCCATTCAATTAGATGGATCCTTTACCTTTCACCAAGCATGGTGCATCGTTGCCAAATCTGACAACACCTCCATCATATTCCTCCAGAGACAAAAAATTTCTCCAGTCGCCAGTCATGTGGTGAGAACACCCACTATTAATTACCCCCTCATTGGAGTTGTCAATGTGAGAGATAAGAGCTTTCTTGTTGGACACTTCTTCCTTTACTGCTACAAACACTATGTCTTCATTTTCTTCATCCTTTGATTCTTCATCAGTGACACCTTCATCCATAGCAACTAGACAATTTCTTCTATTTCCTCCTTTATACTTTCTAGACCTCTCCAATTTATCTTTATTGTCATTCTTAGGATAGTTAACAGCTATATGTCCTATCTTGTTGTAGGAAAAACATTTCAAAGGAAGTTTACTTCTATACATTCCAGTTCCCTTTGGAAGTCTTTTAGCAAGAAGAGATTCGAACTCCATCAGAATCTCTTCATCATCCATATCTCTGCATTGTCTGGATTCATAACTAGTACTAGTTTCATTTCCTTTTCTGGATGGTGCAGTAGATGGTTTAAAGGTTGACTCAATCTTCTAAACACTGCCATCATAGCTATTCAAGTCATATATAGTTAACTTTGCAATAATAGAATCTAAGGATACCTTGGTTTTATCAATTGACCTTAGTTCCTGGATAGAAGCAACTATGATTGCATAAATTGGTAATAATGATCTAAGGACTTTACTAACAATAGTGGTATCATCAATAGTTCCACCAACGCTTTTGATATCACCAACCACATTCTTAATCCTAATGCCATACTATTGAATAGTTTCACCTTCAACCATCCTCATATCCTCAAATTTACCTCTAATGCTATCTTCCTTAGCTTGCTTTACATGCTCATCACCACCATAGATGTTTTTCCAGTGCATCCCATACCTCCTTAGGTGTGTCCTTATCTTGAACATCGATAAACTCAATATCTGACAGGCAGCTGATAAGGGCTTCCATGACTTGCCCATTTTCCTGGATTTCTCTTTTCTGATCATCAGTCAGAGTGCTAGTGGGAGCCACATAGGCATTCTCAACATAGCTCCAGTGTTGAGCACCCATACTCTTGATGTAAATCTTCATTCTATTCTTCCATATCTTAAAGTTATCTCTATTAAACTTAGGACCTTCCCTCTTCATCATTACAATAGTATCTTTTACCTCAAGTGGTTAAGCTTATATCACCCAGGACCTGGAGGAGTTCTGATACCAATTGATGAGTAATGATGAACAACAGATACCCCAACCGATACTGAGAGGGAGGGTGTGAACCAGTATAGATAAAAACTTTCTCAACAACTTATCTAGTTAAAACAATACCAAATGGTTATCACCATTACTGAACTTAACCATGGTGAAACCGGTTAAACATAGTAAGACATTAGACACCATAAATTGATAAGTCTGAACACTTCAAATACAATCAATACTCGATATCAACTTCACCCATAAGCATATGCATGTGGTATACCAGTATTACCATAACCTATTAATTTTGAATCCATAATCTTTCAACCAAATAATTCATAAACATCACACAAAAAATGCATAACACATAACACAGATTTTTCATGTGGAAACCCAAATGGGAAAAACCATGATAGGGATGAATACCCACAAGCTTGTCTTGAACTCTTTTGAAGCTTTCCATGTTAGGAGCCTAGTTCGGTTAAAGACTTTACAATAGGTTCTGCTAGGAACTGATCCTATTAGAGATCACCTGATTAAGGGATGGCTATATACCTGTTAAAGGTTACCTCACTAGAGGATTTGAAGAACTCAATGATTTTGAGTCACCTGGTTATAGGTTTTACAATAAGCCTATTAAAGCTACCCAGTAAAGGGATTTTCCAACTATTTAAATGATTAGAAGACAACAGGTAAAAACTCTGATCTAAGAACAACACTACATGTTAAGGCAGATCCTTTTCATTTCCTCTACTCTGCAATCACACTCTATAGTTTTCCTCTTACTGGTCTGGCAAGTATCAAGTATCTCATCACTCAGATACACACACACACACAACATTTTCCAACAACTTCACAATAACAAACATCATCAACCTTATAGGCAATAGTTAGGTCAGTAGCATAAACCCTAAACCCTAAGAACCTTAGGTTTACAACACAAGTGGTCCAACCCTGACCATCCCAAACACATTGCATAGAGCATTACAATTTTAAACAAATCACAAGACAGTCTTCATCATTCATTCTTCACCACACATGGGAATCAGTAACCCATCATGCTCTCTTCTCATTCCACTAAGAAGAATGATCATTCCCGAAGTAGACTTCAAAACATGGTCGATCTTCTCATGCAAGATCCTCATGAAAATCCTTCACGTGCACAAAGATGATGTGGCACCTTGATCTCACTCACATATCTTAGCTAACTCATCATAGAGTATCATCGGTTGCATTGCACATGCTAGATCACCAAACCGATAACCTTTGAGCTAAGACTACCAACCGGTAGTCACACTTAGTGAAACCTCAACACTGGTTCATTGCATCTCCTCATACCTCTTCATATCAGTTCACTTGAACTTATTGACATCAATGACAACATACATTATCATCATATCAACATGTCGGTTCATCATATGCCATTGATATCCAATAAGCCTCATTTTGGAGCACAAAGGGTCCATTCATCTCATCCATGTCCCTAATTTGATCCCATCTCATTTTCATCTTATACATTGTTACTATAGGCATTTAGCTTCTAGTTTATCATTTTAGCAATGTTATCATTTTAGCTTAATTGCATCTTCATTCTAGCTTATTTTCTAGATAAACATGAAATCATGTAGCTTAATCATGCTATCATTGTTATATCATGCATCTTCATCATTTAAATCCTCCATCTAAGTGTAGTCAAGTCATTGGAATTTGCATAACCAGATCTGAGAGCAAAATTCATACTTGCATTTACTAGGAGGCAATAGAATGATTAGCTATGGTTTTATCTTTCATTGATTAATTTTATAGCCAGTGCTTATAATGATTTATCGAGTGTTTTGTTGCAGTTGCAAGTATAAAAAGTACACACTTCATAGATACACGACATTTTGGCACCCACCATGGGGCCAAAATCATCCTTTTTGGCCTCCCAAGCTTCAACAAAACTTCTTCCCTACCAGTTCTGATTCAGAATGTCATACGAGTTCATTATGTGGCTTGTACGAACTTTCTTTTAAGCTAGGATGACACCTCATCCTAACTTGTATTAGGTAGATTTTGTGTCATATGATATCATTTAGCTTGTCATACGAGGTCTAAATTTGTGTCATACGAGTCTTTGGTTGAATCTATTTTGACTCGTATTAGCTTATTCTTGTGTCGTACAGGCCTATTTTTGCTCCTGTGTGAAATCTAAATTTTTTTCGTTTGATCTATCAAAGCATGCCATATGAGTTTTTGCCTATGTTATTAAAATAAACTACATTTTAGGGTTTTCAATTTTTAAATCCGATCATTGCTAATGCTAACCTTGATTTGTATGTGAGATTTTTGCAGCCTAACTCTTTTCTACAGGATGATTGTCAAAGATACGCTTGTTAAAGACTAAATTCAAAACAAATCAATGGCTACTAATGAATTTATTTTGCAGGTTGCCTAATAATTCAACTAAACTTTGTGTATTCATTAAATTTTTCTAGGCACACTTGTCTTTTTGGCTAAAAATGAACAATCATGTATTTTGTGTCTTTGGTGATAGGCGAGTATGCTCTCACCTTTCTTAGGTGATCATAAAGATAGACTCATCATTTACTTTTATTAGTGCATTTTTTTAGCAAGCCTGCCCTCCCGAGGAGCTAAAAACTCTTAAAGCCATTATGACAGGTGTGAGGGGAATGACCTAAGTGGGAATGACTAACGCTAAGTAATCCAACCCACTATAAAATAAATGTGATTTGATGAAAATTAATTTAATGGCAGTGCTTGGGAATAGCTCTCCTCTGTACCTTTGAGTATATCAAACCTTGCTTTTCAAGGCTGGGAGAGCTCTTAATTGAGTATTATACCCTGATGCATCGAACAAATCCCTTACTAGTTCTGATTAAAATAGAAGCTACCTGATTCACCTCCAAAAGGGTGATAATCTTTGTGCAAGAGAGATAGTAACACTCCCAAGACACTTGCCATATTGTTCCCCCATTAGCATTTGGAGTCGGATAATATGGCATTGAGAATCCATTGTATGAGACTCAGCGACCGTATTCTAATTAACTATTGGGTGTGTACGTAAGCTTGCAAGCAAAGGTTTTATCTCCTCAACCAATTTCCTTAGGGTTTAGCATGCTTGGAGTCAATTGTAACATCATGTGTTTGCTATGTATTCATCCCTAAATTGAAAAATCAAACATCTAAAACTAGAAAACATAAGCAAAACATTAAAATTCACTAATCCAAATTCGGCAAAACAAACATATTTTTCATTATCCTGTTCTCTGTCGTATGAGTCAGGTAATTTTTTGTATGAGGAAGTTTTTTTATCATATGGTTCATAAATTTTTGTCATACAATTCTCTGCTCTTTCAAAAGAAATTTCTAATTTATCATCTGGTCTTGTATCTTTTGTCATATGGTTCATGAAGTATTGTCGTACGAATCCCTGTATTTGTCAGTCCAAAACTGCCACTTTGCATGACTTTTTCAACTCTGTCATTATGCTTGATCAATTTGCACTACTCATAAACATTTTTTATTTGTCACTTTGTGCTTGGATTGTCTCCCTTATTTTCTTGGTCAAGTTATCATCCGTCAAAATCAAACTCTAGAAGATAAACACCTCAATATTTTCAAGTGCTCACCCCTCAACAAGTTCAAGATCTAAACATCTCAAAGTGCATTATCACACTGTCTGATAAACTGATCTTTCAAATATAGTTTCCCATCAAGATCAATCATCCTTTATCACAAAACTGAAACATTTGGCCAGGATAATTTTGTCCCACATCGTAGGATAGATCGTTCCTACTGGACTTGGTTCTTATCAAATCATCATCATTGCACTCCTAAACCAAAGATCAAAAAACTTGCAAACTTTTAAACACTTGAATCATTTTTTTGTGTCATATCATTTTAGCGTATTTCCATTGACAATTGATCACTTACCAAAACAACTTTTGGACAATCAAATTCTAGCACAATATCTAACACACATGTATGCCCATTCTACCTAGAGCTCAGAGATGAAGAATCATAGAGACTGAAATCAAAACATTGGAAACAACTATGATCATTGAACATGAAGATGAAATACAAGTTGAAGGAGAAATAACAAAACAAAACATTAGAGACATCAAAAAAATCCTCAAATGATAAATTTATGCAGAAATTGTTGGAGGAAGAAAAAGAAAAATATTTCTTAATGTTAGCCAAATCTGGTGCTACACTCCCTCAAAATTTTGATGTAAACAAATTGACACAAAAGAAAAGTGATCCTCCTCCTAATAACGAACAATATGAGGATATCTTTGGTCTCAAAATGAATGACATGTCAATTCCTAGTAACATTAGAACCAACGAAGAAACTTACGTGCCCAAAAGAGATGAAGTAGAAATTCTAAATAACATTCAATCCAATGAGGATATAAGAAGATGTAGAGATGAAACAAGAAGAGATCAAGATCCTCCTAGAATACAAAATCAGGGTTATGAAAGAATAAATCATGTTGATAATCCTATCACAACTCTCACACAACTCCAAACAATGCAAACACAAATTCAAGATATGCAAAGAAGAAATGTTAGACGATACTCACTTCAAGAAATTTGTCATTATCCATTCAACAAAAATCTAAACATGATACCATTTCCTATAGGTTTTGAAACTCCTAGATACAAAAAATATGATGGAAGCACTGACACTCAAGATAATTTATTAGAATTTGGCACAATGAGTATGGAGTTTGCACATAAGGATACATACTTAATGAGACTATTTTTGAAAAGCTTAACTGGACTAGCTATGGAATGTTTCTCCAAACTTCCATCTAGAATCAGATCATTTTCAGAGTTGGTGGATAAGTTTGTTTCACAATACTCTTACAACATACAACATGAAATAACAATGCTAGGCCTATTTAATACCAAACAAAAGAGTGGAGAACCTTTCATGACATTTTTACAACGATGGAGATAGTTAGCTTCATGGTATCCTTTTATAGTGCCAAAATATGAAAAAATGGATATATTCATCAACAACTTAAATGATCAAATGAGTTATTACTTAAAAATGCAAGGAAATCAAAGTTTCAAAAAAATGATTGATAATGGAATCATAATGGAAGAAGAAATGATAAAGAAAGGTGAATTGAAAATATACAAAGAAGGAGTCCATCCTCCTAACAACAATAATAACAACAATCACAATGACAAGCCAAAGTTTTGGAATAGAAATCAAAATGTAGTCAATGATGGAATAGTAGATAACAACAATGTGAAACTAAAACAACTAGTTTTTAATTTAACTACTCACTCAGTAGCAGCACAACAAAACAACAACCACCAAAGAGAAACTATCAAAACTTTCTTTCAAAGATAATTTACAAACATTAGTGAATCCCTGGGGTTAGTATTAAAAACGCTTATTGCAAACAAATTGATTTCTTTCCCAGAAGAAAGGAACTACAAACCTCAAATAAAACCACCCTGGTGGAATGATAATCAGTATTGCGATTTCCATCGAAACAAGGGACATCACATAGATAATTGTCAGGAGTTGAAACATGTCATACAAGATTTGATTGATAATGGAGTAATAACTGTGGATGGACATACAACAAATGAATCTCATATAACTTTTAAGACTTTTCTTCCAGACTATGAGAAAGGTTAATCATCAACAACAAATAATGGTAGGGGTAAAGCGAAGGTAAACTATGCTCATACATATGACAATGTGGTGAATGTGATTGTAGTTAAAAAAAAACAAAATCAAGAACATGCTTAGGCTATCACAAGAAGCAATGCTAAAGTTGTTTTGCCAGGTCCTACAATAAACACATCATCCACTATAGAAAAACAATACAATCTAGTGGAGCAATTATAGAAAACACCCACACAAATATCCATCTTAGAACTTTTAAAGCTTTCACCTACACACAAAGAAATTATTGAATGAGCATTTGTAGATACAATAGTATCCAAAGATCTTGATATTGATCAATTCCAAACCATGGTGGGACACCTCACAACCCCTCATTTCTTATCATTCACTGAAGAAGATGACATGTCCTTGCAACATCCCCACAATGCTCCCTTGCATATTCAAATCCTCATTAACAAAATGCGAGTTAAGCATGTTCTAATAGGTGGTAGAGCTGGCCTAATATTTGTTCATTGAGTCTTGTTCGTGCTTTGGGATAATCAGAAGATGCAGTTGATGTCCAAAAAAGGATCACCATAAAAGCCTATGATGAAGAAGAACACTCCTACAAGGGAATTGTGATACTACCCATCAGAGTGGGACCTCTACAGAAAGACACAGCATGCCAAGTTCTAGACTTGGACTTATCATATAATGTACTCCTAGGTAGACCATGGATACATGACTTGCAAGCTATCCCATCAACATATCATTAGTGTGTCAAATTTCCCTATGAGGGACAAGAAATCATAATCTCTGCAGATGCAAATCCATTTCAATACTACAGCAATCTAAAAATGGCTCAAGAAGTAATTGTTCCTGATAATAGGGAGGCAACACCTTCAAACACACAATTCAAGGAACAATGATTTGCATCTATTTTATTAAGTATGGAAAAAAAATTCAGCTCAGAGATCGAGGGAACGAAGAATACTCAATATCACAATTACCACTGTCTTCTAAATCCCTTGGAAAACCATCAAACTCTAAACAACAACCAACTGTGAAACATATTCCGATATTTGATGGAGCATTCATTAGTGCTAGAACCTTATCAAAGGAGACATAAGACAAAGATGTGCTACAGTGGCTATACACAGATGAAGAAGTTCAACAAAAGGTAAACAATGTCAGAATACCTATAGAAAAATATGGAAAAGGATTCAACAAAGGATGGGATACACCAGAACAGGTCCTATAGGAAAAAGAAAAGAAGGTATCTCAGAACCTATTCAACCTCATACTTAGTAGACTACTGACAAGATAGGCTTACGGTATGGACAAGTCACTCTATCAGAAAACGCATCTTTTAGTCAACAACAAGAGGAATATGAAAAGAGACAAGAACAACTGGCAATCGAAAGGAAAGAAAAATTAGAAAAACAACAAGCACAAGAAAACACAAAATGGCAAAAGAAGCAATCCTCAAATCAACAAGAGAAGCAAACCAATGATATCTCTCAAGAAGCATTAAATCTCAATCAAAACAAACATGAACCTAGTACTGATCAAGGAGAGCTCATAGAAATATTAACAGAACTCAATCTCAATCCTCAAGAAGTTGAATATGAATGAAGGAAAAATATAGCCACAAAAGAAGAAGAAATGCTATATGACAAAATCTGTAGATTGTAGGTTGCAAGTGATACAGGTTGTAATGAATGGGAATGGGATTCATATCACTCTGAAGAATCAGCTAAATAAAATTTCTTTGAAGAAGATGTAGGAGTCAATGTAGTTCACATGTATGCAAGACAAACATCAGGAACTAGTTTACTTGAATTAGAATCACATTCGGCTAACTTGGACTAAACCGAGGACAATCAAGAGTTTCTTATGTGAGGTCATTCTGAGAGTACCATTCTAGAAATCGACATATATATTAGAAACTTTGATACATCTATCATGACCTTAAACACTCTCTAAACATCCCAACCTAAAGATCCCTTACCTCTAATCCACCCTGAGCTTATTGATTGTGAAAATGAAGGACATACTTCTATTACTACCTTTCCAAATGACCATGCCATATCCATATATCTTAATGCAATTGAACCCATAACAACTTCCACCAGGAATTTTAGCAATGCATCTTCTAGTCAAGTGGGTGCCAAATCTCCTAGTCACAAAAGTAAAAATAAAGAAAACAATATTAGGTCTAATGTTGAAAACCATTTCTTGGCAACATTAGATCAAGAAGAAGTAAAAACAAAGGATGCATGTAATGGTGAAAACCTCCTCGAGGCGTTGGAAGATGGGAAATTTGACACTTTACCTGAGCACTATCAAGAAAGGTCATCCATTTTGATCAAACCAATAGAGGCAATTAACATTGGCACAACAAAGCAACCAAAGATTCTTCATCCAAAAACTTCTTTGTCTGAGAAAGAAATGCAACAATATGTGGAATTCTTCAAACGACGCCAAATCAATTTTTCCTGGTCCTATGCGGACATGCCAGATTTAGATCCAGAGCTTATTATGCATCACTTAAATGTTAGTCAAGGGGCCAAACCAGTTAAATAGAAATTATGAAAGATGCATCCTCATATTGCTCTTCTAGTCAAGGCAGAACTAAAGAAATTATTGGATGTTGGATTCATCAGACTAGTAGCTTATCCTCAATGGGTATCCAACATCATTCCTATTCAAAACTAGATAAAAGCATTAGAATATGCACAGACTTCAGAGATCTTAATAACGCATGCCCAAAGGATGAATTTCCTTTGCCTAACATTGACATCATTGTAGATTTAACTGTTGGACACTCCATGTTTTCTCTAATGGATGGTTTCTTCGAATACAATCAGATCAACATAGCACCCGAAGATCAAGAAAAGACAACTTTCACATGTCTATGGGGTACTTTCTGCTGGAACGTCATGCCTTTTGGACTAAAGAACGCTGGTGCTACATATCAAAGAGCTATGACAACTGTATTTCATGACATGATGCATACATTCATGGGAGACTATGTGGATGATATATTGGATAAATCATACAACATAGAAGAACATATAGAGATACTGGAAAAGATATTTGATCGGTTAGAAAAATATAAGCTACGGCTAAACCCTAAGAAATGTGCCTTTGGTATAACTTTAGGAAAGCTATTGGCATACATTGTTTCAGCAAGAGGTATTGACGTAGATCTAGTAAGGTTAAAGAAATCATGGAAATGACATCTCCCAAGAAAATTAGTCAACTCAGATCACTACAAGGAAGACTCCAGTCAATCAGAAGATTTGTGGCTCAACTAGTAGATAAATGTCAACCATTTACACATCTATTGCACAAACATGTTAAGTTCAAATGAGACCATCAATGTGAAGACACATTCAACAAGATCAAGGATATCTCATACAACCACTTGTTCTAATGTCACAATTTCCAGGAAAGCCATTATTACTCTATGTATCAACTATTGAAGCATCATTAGGAGTTTTACTTGCACAACAGGACAATGAAGAAAAAGAATGAACCATCTACTACATCAAAAAAACACTAGTGGGATATGAGATCAACTATTCATCAACAAAAAAAGAATGCTTGGCAGTAGTTTTTGCTTCTCAAAAATTATGACATTATCTACTATCTCACTCCATCAAGTTAATAGCTAAAATAGATCCTCTGAAGTATTTGCTTAAAAAAGCCACATTGATAGGATGACTAGCAAAACGGATCATGATCCTAAGCAAGTTTGATATTGAGTATGTCCACAGAAAAGCTATCAGCAGAGACACCACTTCAAGATGATCATCCTTTACAGATTGAGTTTCTCGATGCTGATATCCTAACAATCACCACAAAAACATGGCAATTATACTTTGAAGGTTCATATACACAGTACAAATCAAGAGCAGGTATTCTATTCATTACACCACAAGGTCATACAATCCCAAAAGCATACAAATTAAGTTTTCCATGCACCAACAATACAACAAAATATGAAGCTTTGGTTACAGGTATCAAAATGGTTATAGAATGGAACATTACACAACTTCAAGTCTTTAGAGACTCGCAGCTCATGATCAATCAAATTAATGATGATTATCAAACAAAAGACAAAAAATTGATGCCTTACAAAAAGATGGTTGATGATATCCAGAAGTACTTTGTAAAAATAACTTTTCAGCAGATTCCAAGAAATGACAACAAAGAATTAGATGCCATGGCTACACTTTCTTCTCTCCTTCAAACACAAGAAAATCAATAGCGTTATGAATTCCTGGTGGAAGAATTATGTTACCCTTCTCATAATTCTTGATTCCCAAACTATTTATCACCTTGTTGGACATGATTCCTCCCACTATGGCAAAACTTACACATACCTAAAAGATAACATCCTACCTCTTGACTTATCAAAAAACCAAAAGAGAAACTTTATTCGCTAATCCTCCCATTTTAGTCTTATCATAGATACCTTGTTTAAATGAGGTCTAGATAGTACTCTCTCAAGATGTCTCAAACAAGAAAAATCTGAGAAGGCCTTACATGAAGTTCATAATGACATTTGTGACACTCATTCAAGTGGTCTTACCCTTTTGAAAAAACTCATATGCTTGGGCTATTATTGGCCGACTATGGAATGAGATTCTTTCCAGATAGCTAGAACATGTAAACAATGTCAGATCCATGGGAATTTGATTCATGCACTAGCACAAGAACTTCATGCTTTAGCAACATCTTGGCCTTTTTGTCAATGGTATCTTGATCTAGTAGGAAAGATAAATCCTTCCTCATCTAATGGACACAAATTCATCCTGGTAGCTATAGAATATTTTATAAAATGGATTGAGGTCATACCTCTCACAAACATCATAGGAAAACAAATTGCTGCATTTATCTTGAATTATGTCATCTATCGCTATGGAATACCAATGACCATTATCACTGATAATGGGCAACCATTTAAGAATCAAGATGTACAAGAGCTATGTGAGAAGTTCAAAATCTAACACAGATTCTCCACACCCTATTATCCACAAGGGAATGGGCAGGCATAAGCATCTAACAAAACTATTCTAAAAATCCTCAAAATGACAGTGAACGATGTTGGAAGAGATTGGCATATTCAACTAAACCCTACTTTCTGGGCCTACCATACCAGTATCCACACACCAATAGGTGCCACACCTTTCTCTCTTGTATATGGATCAAAAGCCATATTGCCAATCGAAGTAGAGATACCCTCTCTATGCATATCACTAAAAGGTCTCATCCCAGATGAAGAACAATGAATATCTAGACTGCAAGAGTTAGAATTGGTCCATGAACGAAGACAAAATGCCTTTGATCATTTAAAGTTATATTGACAAAGAATGTGTCAAAGTTACAATCATAAGGTTAAACCATGAGTCTTTCAAGTTGGAGAACTAGTGCTAAAGGAAAATCCACGCAACCAAGTAGAGCGAGAAAAGAAAGAAAAGTTTGAACCAAACTGGTTAGGTCCGTTTGTGGTCACCATAGTATTTGGATCAAGTGCATATCAGCTATCAACACAGGACAGAGATCAGCTCAAGGAACCTATCAATAGCATGCATCTAAAAAAGTTTTATGTCTGAAAAAGCAAAAAAAAATCAAAAACAACAAAAAAAATCAAAAATAGCAAAAAAAAAAACAGTGAAATTTTTTTTTTAAAAATCAAATATCAAAAAAAGTGCAAAAAAAATAGATGGTGAAAACCTGGCAAATAGGCATTATCTATTCGCTAGCTCTTCTGTCTATTAGTTCATGCATCTTTCCACTTGCATTCATTCATTTTTCATCAAGTTGATCATCATAAAGCCTTTGTACATACGTAGACATCCCAGGTGGCTTCTTGCCATGGTTTGGATCACTGGATATATCATAACAACTTTGTTTCTAGGTTTGAGGCAAAATCCTACACCTAGACAGGGGGCACACTCTTGATCATTCTAAGCTAAATCAAACAAGTAGAACAATAGTTAGACAACTCTTATCAAGCGAAAACTAAGACACATCCAACGGTGAACATGAGATCAAACTATCAACTATCAAGCTATCACGAAGTCAATCTAAGCACATCACACACTTTTTAGTGGATAATATCTTTTGGATAATGATTTTAACATGATTGTTCAAACTTTTCTATATTGCTTTTCCCTATCATGATTTCTAAGTGACTCTAGCATGTCTTTGACTAAAGGAACAAGGAAGGAACATGATATTTTTCTTGTCTGTTGTTTGAAAATTAATCATTAATATGTGTAAATTTTTCACGGGACATGATCATTAGAATATCATTGAAGACATTTCCAATTTGTGTATTAAAATGATTAATACTGCCTATTTTATGCAAGCAACACTAAGGTCATCTTAGTTTAATTATACCTCGATGCTTGTGCTAACTTGCTATATCAAAATCCAAGAAAATAGTGCTCAGGTCATCATGGTTTAATTATACCATCGATGTTTGCACTCACTTCCCACATTTCAAAAGCTCAATAATGATAAAAACACAAAATAATCCAATGACTGATCTGGTCATAGCTTTGCATTTCATTTGCATTTTCATTTGCATTTATCTTACATTTCATTCTTGCATGAGATCCCGCATGCTCCTTTTATCCAAGGTTAAATATATCGCAGGAATCATCAAAGTATCATCACAAGTGTATATGCAATCAGACAAATGACTCATATCTCTTCAAATATTGTCGACCCAGCAAAAATCTTATGCTATTTCTCTCAACAAAATCAACATCAAGATATCCAAATATTTCTGCAACTTGATATCAACAAACTGACAGTTCTTTATCTAATCAATCATATCAAATCAAATCAATCAATCAAACCTAATTGATCTATCATGTCTTATATAGGATGTATCCTTCCTAAAACCATATGATCTGATTCTAATTCATGTCTTATACAGGATGTATCCTTCCGAAAACCAGATGTTCTAATCATGTCTTAGATAGGATGAATCCTTCCTGAAACCAGACGCTCTAATCAACTTTATCTTATACAGAAGGTGTCATTCCTGAAACCAGACTGAATCTCAATCTTATCAATATAATCAATCAAGATTTATCAATCTTATCAATCTAAGCATTCAAGCTAATCGAAGAACTCACATTTTCATCAAACACAGTCACAAAAATCAAATCAAATCTATAGGGATATCAATTTTGAAAGAGATCTAAAAAACTCCAAAGATCAATTATCTCAATTGATCTCCAGAGGGGGCATCATCATACCAGAATTAGCAATCAAGAGTTGGGGCATCCTATTGAACCAATACCATCATCAAAATGAGATTATTCTTTGAGTCAATGCCTCATCACACCTCGCTTCAAAGAGGGGCAAAATGTACACACCTAAAAATGGTCTGAAGATAATTAATTGAATAAGCAATTATTTAATTAATCCCCCTCCCCAATTTAATTGAATTCATCAATAATTTGATTAAATCTCCCTTTTCATCTACTTATTAATAAATCTAAGGATTTATTTAATAGGTTCATTTCAATAATCCCCTTTGATTAATTAATTCAAATTAATTAATTCTTCCCCATCAAAATCATTTCTTCTAATTCTCCACAATTTAATTAATTAAAACAAATCAATTATGAGTTGTTGAAATTAATTAGCCTTTTCCTATTAACTGATTTTCTAAATTCAAATTCTCCTAAGTTTTAACCACCTAACCTAACCCATTCCATCTAGCCACCTATCCCCTTTCCTTGAAAACTTTACCCTCTCATGAGAAAAGCTTTGTGACACTTGTCACTAAGTGTTTCCTTTCATCCAACCTCTTCTAGAATCCTCTTGACACTTGTCAACATAGAGATGATAGATGTTCCCTTTAATCCAACCCCTTTGCCAACCTCCTCCAATTCAACCATTGATATCTTCACACTTAATCTTGACCATTGATTCCTGCCATCTCACCCCTAGCCTTGGAAATCCTATAAATAGACCTCATTTTGGAGCACAAAGGGTCCATTCATCTCATCCATGTCCCTAATTTGATCCCATCTCATTTTCATCTTATGCATTGTTACTATAGGCATCTAGCTTCTAGTTTATCATTTTAGCAATGTTATCATTATAGCTTAATTGCATCCTTATTATAGCTTATTATCTAGAATAATCATGAAATAATGTAGCTTAATCATGCTATCATTGCTAGATCATGCATCTTCATCATTTAAATCCTCCATCTAAGTGTAGTCAAGTCATTGGAATTTGCATAATCAGATTTGAGAGCAAAATTCATACTCACATTTACTAGGAGGCAATAGATCGATTAGCTATGGTTTATCTTTTGTTGATTAATTTTCTAACCATTGCTTGTAATGATTTATTGAGTGTTTTGTGTTGCATCTATAGGTATAATAGGTGCACACTTCACAGATACATGGCACTTACCATTAGGGATCAGATCTAGTGAATTCAACCCCTTTTTTGGATGTAATGTGTGAAAAATTGAAGGGAATCTTTTGTGAAACTTTCATTCCTCTTTTGAGGGGACTAAATCTTTCCACTTGATCTCCCCTCATCATTTTTCACCTATTACACTAGTTTAGGGGTAGTGAAAATGTATTTAAGGGCATCTGCATGAGCATTACATTTTTGGTGTGTACGCTAGATGAATTAGCGCGAGCACCAGGAAAGGTTGAAAGTGAAGAATTAGATAGGTATAGGTGTCAAATTTGGCTTAGATGATGACCTGGATGCTTCAGGAATTGGATAGGGTAGAATTAGAAAGAATGAAAAGGAATAATGAAGTATTTTTCTTGAATGAAGGCGGACTTAGGACCGCTAGCATCGAGAGAGAACTAGCCGGTGATGATGCGGCTGTACAAGCGGCTAGGAGCAGATGAGATAGAGATTCTGAATGTTATAGGATTGGATTTTGTCGGTTGATGGCTAAGGATCAGAGCACACACTGCCATGATGACTGCATTGGTAGAGTGCTGGGATAGCAGGACCTGTACTTTCCATCTGTCCATAGGAGAGACCACTATGACATTATTGGATGTATGGAGGATCTTGAAGATCTATTGGTTAAGTAATTTTTCATCATGGATATTATTTCACTATACTTAAGTTTACTTAGGAAACACATTTCATAGTAGTTTGCATATGAGACACTTAGGTGTTTGTGCCACATTGGGATAGTGTGTGTAGGAGAATTTCCACCTTTTATGGTGTTGATCTTGTTACTACTTTATCATATCCACTTATTGTGCAGTGATAATTCCACCTTCGGTGGGTTCTCCACCTCATGTGGAATATTTTATTGTTTCTCCTACCTACCATTGTTTCTTATTGAGCCACATGTCATGTTTTTGTGCTCACATATCCATATAGCCTTGCCTATATATGCAGGCTCATATTCATTGTATGTATAACTATTGAACAATCTTTTTATCTATTGATGAGAATATAGTTTATTCTTGTGCTATATTTTGTCTCTATTTGTACATTTCATTGAGCTCTTGATCTTGGCAAAATCTCACATGGTATCAGAGCCATTAGAGCATCCTTGATTCATCCTTAAGAGGCATTACTGCGATGTCAAGAGGCACATCTGAGTAGCAATATCTTTTGGAGGCATCCTAGACTACATTCGACCTTGCCATTGCATCCGGGTGGCCATTTCCATGAATTTTGAGTATAGATTCGACCTATTTTGGTGAAAGTCAAATTTTGGGCTTGGAGGAAAACTTTTGACCAATTTGGGTGGTATGGTACGGATTCTGAAAAAAAAAAATTCAAAAAAGTTTTTTTTGCAAAAAAAACTTATCTTATCATTTCGCAAAATAAAAGAAATTGAAAAATTTTGTAAGGAATTTTTTTGAAAAAAAATTAATTTTTTTTTTTTGGGGGTGTCCGCAGACCCCCCTCACCCCCCCCAATGATCTTCATACTCTATAGGCTTACGTTTGCATGTACTGACGTCTGCACACTATCCTTTGGTCCCCTTGGTGTCTTCTCCTACATGGGCCCTGTTGGCAAATGCACACTCCAATGAGAAATTGTAGGTGATTGAAGGTATTGTCATTGATGGCAACCTTACAATCCTATGGCACCGACATACACCGGCACAGGCACAGACACCGACAGCGGTAGCGGCAAAGATGTTCACCAACATCCTGGCTGACAAGATTTTATTTATTGTATTTTATATTTAATTGTAAAATCTTTTTGTAAGTCGACAAGGCAAATTGTAATAAGGCTCATATATAAGTATGAGATCTTAGAGAACATTTGTAAGAGAGGAATAGGCGGATATGGTTAGATTATTTGCAGAACTAAGATACGAATACTAAGGCAAAGTTTGGAATAAGGTTTTGGAAGTTGTATGAGATTAAACCGGTACTAAACCTGGCATAGCAGATGCTGATCTGAAGTAGTACATGACATTGGATTTATATAATCCACTTTTGTAAGTCAATGAGACTTCTCTTTTGTATTTAAGCAGTGAGCTTTAGGCAGTTGTCCTTCTTGCATGTGCAGGCCCCTATTGTAACAGTAATATTCACTTATTGGCTAGTAAGCGAATATTGTGGGTCACAAATACCACCAAGGTTTTTCCCACACTAGGTTTCCTTGTTAAAAATATTATGTTATGGTGTGCTTTCTATGTTGTGGTTATTGTTCTTATTTACTACATTAATTCTTGTTTATAGGTATGCTTTTTTGAGATGCAATTCATTTAATAAGTCAAGAAAATCCATTAATCGGAAAGATACTAATTCAACCCCCCTCACAGTATCTTTGGGAATCCTAACAATTGGTATTAGAGCTTGGTCCTCTATTTTCAAAAGCCTAATAGCTTGAGGAAGATTCTGACACCGGTACAGATGGATAATCTGAGAAAGCAACTAGAAACATCTCTTGTAGATTATGATGCAAAAAAATTAAAGAATATAAAACTTGAAGATGATCTAAAGACTGCACAAGAAATCATTCAAGGACTTCAGGAAAATCTCACTATTGCTAGGAACAAAAGAAGAGAACTTCATGAGAAGATACAGAGTGATGATGATGAGAAAGAGACTCTTAATGATCTGATAAGCAAACTAAAACAAGAGAATATGTCTTTGAGAAATGAGATGCAAGACATGACCATGAGATTTTGTAAAGACACTGAAAATAGAAAGAAGAAAGCAGAGGTGGCCCCCACCGATGAGAAAACGCTTTCGAAGAAACAATATCATCGATGCAATATAAAGAAGATTCACCGAAAAAAGCATTCTCATCGAAAAAGTGATATCAATAAAACAAAAGAAAACTTCATCGATGAATGATATCGATAAAGATATGAGTTTCGATGGGAGGACAAAAGAAGTCACTGAAGTCTAAAGTCTCTTCGACATGAAACTCGGTGGACAACAAAAAGACTTCGATGAAAATATGAGTTTCGAGGAGACTAAAAGGCATGTCTCTGATACACATGGTTTCATCGATACAACTTTATTGGTGGAAGATGACAAAGAGAGGATAAAAGGGGCTTCGGTGAGACAACGGACCCATTCATCGAAGGAGCATAGTGATATCGATTGAAAAATCATTTCGATGGAAAACTAAAGGAAGTCACCGAAGCCCAGGGTTTCTTCGACATAAAAAGGGACTGATGGATACCAAATAGGTATTGGTGAGGAGATGGCAATACTCAATTTGCTTATCTTCTAGTTTGTTAAACAAAAAATGTTGGTTATCGGTTATATGCTGAAAAGCCACAGTGCTTGGTAATAATGTAACTGACAGACTCATCGAGAGGTGGTGGGTTTAAAAATTGTCTCATAAGTTTACACAATAAGTCCTAAAGAAATATAAAAACTCTGTAGCCCAAACAGTGAAGAAAGGCACTGGTCATCTATAGAATACAATTCATCAGTTCACATTTCATTTTAAAGCAATAGGAGTAGCTGAGTAGGAAATATAGAGTAGACTATAAATAGTGTATATACATAAATTTCAAGCATAGAAATTGAATAATTTCTACAACAACAGTCTTGAACTCATTTTCTATATCTCCATCCTAGCAATTTATGCCATTTTGAGATGCATTAGGTTAGTCTTAGTCACTAGAACACAATTTGCAACATGCATTAGGAGTTGTCCTCCTTACAAATAGTGCAACATTAAAAAGGTATTATCAAAGCTACAACCACAATTCAAAGAGGAAGCTTACAAAGATAGGACAAAGCTAGGTACAGTCATAAGTCAAGGCAAGTTCATAGTTGAAACTCAGTCCAAAATAGTGAAGAAGTGCAACAAATGACATGAGAAGTCTAAAGAAGTATTATAGCAATCATGAGTCAAGGATTAATGAAGAGATTTTTTGCATCCATGATACAATCCTTAAAAGCATCGATGATACAATCTCAAACACACTTTTTACTATTCTCTTGGTAATAAAAAACTTACTAGGATGAGGCATATTTATTACTTACAAGTAATAAAAAAACTTACAAGGATGAGGCATATTCATAACTTTTGCAGTCCTACCTTGGATATCAACACTAGAAGCAACTCATATTGTTCGTGTACAGACAAGACAATATGGGAGTTCATTATACCAAGCAACTTGTGTTGTTGTTGTTCGTGTTGGCTCTATTGGACCCTGCAATTAAGATTTGATATAAATTAGTCAATAAGATTAACTGTGAAACATAATGAAATATTGAAAAGTGTGTTACCTTGTTGAGCTTTGCTTGGTTTTGAGAATAGTTTAATATTCTCTACTTAGCAGGGCCAACCACGTGAAGGTGGAAGCTCATTTGGCCCCTCCCCCCTCCCCCTAACATCACTCTAAATTCCCCATTAACATCTTATAACATTCATTCATTAATTCTTTCTACCATTAATAATATATAGCATTCATTCATTAATATGACATAATGTTCATTAACACATAACATTGATTAACATTAATTAACACGTAACATTCATCAATATTAATTAACACATATCATCCATAACCATTAATTAGCATATAATTACATTCACTAACACGTAAAAATCAGTCATTATCAAATAATTTAGATTACAATCATTTCTTTCTTTATTTTTTCTTTGAAGTTATGAAAAGACTAAGTGGAACATCGGTTTCTTCATCATTGCCCCCCTCTGCAGATGTTCCGCCAACTGCTCGTGATCTCAATTTATGCCTAGTTCTATACTGAGGATGAGGACACTAAAGCGAAGGGGGGTCCTCTACAATAACAAACAAATGGGTTAAATTCAAAACAAAAATTTATTATTGTTACAAGTATTTCATTAATTTAGAGAACATAATTGTTGTGCTCTTTACCTGATGGGGCCACATCATTTTGTGTAGCCTCAACCTCAACATGCTGAACACCCTCTAGATCTATTGGAGTTGAAATACTAAAGGTTACATTAATGATAAACACCAATTACAATTATATTTTTTTAAAGCAATAATAGTGGTCCTCTTTACCTGAGTGGGGAACATCACATTCTTGAGGTTGTGTACCCAGATCATGCTCCACTTGCTCACCACCAACTACATGCTCTAAAATATTAACAAAAATGGTTACATTAATTACTACTCTAATTACAAATTAAGATGTTTAATTGTATTAATAGCTAAATAAATAAATTTGAACAGAAAATGAATACCTCCACTACTGGGATGCACATCTGAACCTTCATGTGCAGGTGGTGTTTCACAATTAGTAGGCTGCATTCCAGTGACATGCACATTGTTATCATTGCTTGCTTATTTAAAACAAATATAGTCACTTTATGTTGGAACTCAACATCAATTAGATTATTGGTAAAGTATTCAATTTGAAACAACTTCCATTTACCATATTTACCTATGTGATGGATGCACTCGAATGTTGTGTATGCCCACTCAATTCTCGTAGGCAATTTTCTTGTCATCTTCTATGGGCGCTCTATTGAATTCAGAGCCCTGCATTTTTGCTTGGTACTGTGAATTTTGCTTGCATTGTTTGATAAAAAAAATGTTTGCAATTTGTTAATATTTTGATGCAATATTTCATTTACATGAGATACTAACAATTCGTGCAGCAAGTTTCATGTAACCACCAGAGTCGAGTTTGTGTTGTCCATGCTTTTCTTGCCTTACCTTGGTTGCCTTTGACGTGTCACTCAGCCATAAAAAGTTTGAAATATGTTAGATTATATAAATATAAAGAGTAATTAATTAGTACATAATTACATTCTGAATAGTATCCTGTACCTTCTTCTAGTGTCTAGTGGTGTATTTCCTTTTTCCATTTCAATTCTCTCCTTGGCATCCAAAATCAGGTCCTTCCACTCCCTCTCTGGAATCATGGGGGGATGTTTGTACTTTAGGTTCTTGTCCAAATGGGTCCTGTATTGGTCCCTCACATACTTTAGATGTGTGCCAACCTTTTCAAGGAGCTTGGTTTTGTCAAAGGCGTCATTTCCAAACCACTCAACCATTTGGTTTGTCAATTCATCTTTTAACCTTTTTTCTTGGTCATTCCTCCTTTTAAAGCAAAAACAAACCTATTAGATTTAGAAATGAATTGAAGCTAGATTTATTACACTTCAAGAAATGGATCAAAGGTAGACTATTTCAGCAATGATATGAAATCAAAAGTGGATAAGGGTTAGTTCACATATGATGTACCACCTTTTACATATGGTGGGCCCAAATTGTGAGATTCTATGAGAAGCGAGAATCGAGCCAAGATCTGATGTTGGTCGTAGATCACATGCAACTCCTCACACAATGGATGAGCGAAGATCAAAATAGCTGAATGAAGATAATTTCAATATGAGAGAGAAATAGAAACAAAGAGGAGAATTTGGAGAAGACTCTCACTGAGCTATCACTTCAATAACTTGACTAGTGAAGGTGAGAGTATAGTGCTTACTATATAGAAATATATAAGCATATACATCCAAGGGGTGCATTAACTCCTATTCCCCATAAAAAGTGGGAGGTTTTACCTTCTTGGTAAATGCCAAAACATGTGGCATAGCCTCCTTACATGAAGACAAAAAAGGAGTTGAGAAAGTTGGCACATAAGGCCAAAAGAGGGTGTGAAACCCAACTACCCCATAACCCACTTAGGAAATGACAAAATAGTGGTTATGAGAGGTGGCACAACAAGCCAAAAGAGGGTGTGAAACTCAACTACCCATGTGAGGTGGAGAGTTACAAATGTAGCTGAAGAATTTCACCACGTGTCCTCATATAAACCACTCCTATTAACCTAAGCAAGCTTAAATAATATATGTGTAGGAAAAATAAATACCCCCTAACATAAGGAAAATAAAAAACCTACACTAACACCCCCCCTTAAGCATATCTTAGGTGGGTGAAAATATGGGTCCCGACAAATGCAACCATGTAAGGTACCCATGTACATAGATAGGCCCCCCAAAAGAATAAGCCCCCCATAAGAGGAATAGCCCCCCCCTAAATAAGGAGAGAAAGAAAGGAAGAAAGAAGGACTAAGAAGTCCCTCCTGAAGTAGACACCTGTCGTATCCCAAGCAAAGATCGCAAATGAAGGAACTTGCTTTCAATGAAGGGTTTGGTGAAGAAGTCTGTAGTTTGTTCCATTTTAGAACAATACTTAAGATCAATGATGTCTTCCTGAATGAGCTCCTAGATATAGTGCATATGTATCTCAATGTGTTTCATCCTCTGGTGATGAACTGGATTTCTTGAGATTTGTATAGCACTTTGATTACCACAAAAGATGATAGTAGGCTTCCTAACTGGAATACCAAAATCAGTGAGAATATTCTGAAGCCAAATAGCCTCAGTGGTGACATTAACTACCCCTCGATACTCAGCCTTTGTTGATGAAAGAGCAATTGCAGATTGCTTCTTACTCGACCAATAAACTGGACCAAAACCAAGTGAGAAGCAATACCCTGAAGTGGATTTGTGATCTTGAGAATCACTCGCCCAATCTACATTCGTATATCCCACCAAGTCAATATCCATGCCTGTTGCATACTGAATTCCATAATTGTGAGTACCCTAAATGTAGTGGAGAATCCACTTAGCTACTTTTCAATGCAACTCATGTGGCTCTTGCATGAATGTAGAGACCATGCCCACCACATATGAAATGTCAAGTCTCGTATGAGTCAAGTAGATGAGGCTCCCAACAATTTGTCGATATAAAGTGCTATCAACCAAAGGTGAAGAGAACTTAGCCTCAAGTTTGACCCTAGATAAAAAAGGAGTAGGTGCAGGCTTACAATTAGCCATGCAAAATCTAGAGAGCATATTGAGTGCATACTTGGGTTGTCCAAGGAAGATGCTAGAAAAAGATTGAGTAATCTCAATTCCCAAGAATTAATGTAAAAGACCCAAGTTTGACATCAAAAATCTATCATATAGAGTAGTTTTCACTACCTTGATGGTGGATGAGTGACTCCCTGTGATCAACAAGTCATCAACATAGAGAACTAGAAATGTGAGAGTATTTTCCTAGTGTAGAATGTAGATGTTCGGATCAAAATGGCATTGAGTAAAACCAACTATCAGAAGGAAGGAGTCCATCTTGGCATACCAAGCTCGAGGAGCTTGTTTGAGGCCATAAAGAGACTTTTGAAGTAGACACAAAAGTGAAGGATCTTGAACAAACCCTTGTGGCTGCTCCATGTAGATTTCCTCCTAAAGGTCACCATGAAGAAATGTACTCTTGACATCCATCTCATGAACTTCCCAATGATGGGTTGCAGCAATAGCAAGGACAAGCCGGATGGAATTCATCTTAGCAACTAGAGTAAAAGTCTTAGAGTAATCAACCCCTAGAACTTGGGAAAAACCTTTTGCTACCAAGCGAGCCTTATACCTATCAACTGACCCATCTACTGCAAATTTTGTTTGATAGATCCACTTGCATCGAACAAGTTTCCTTCCCTTAGGAAGAGGAACTAAATCCCATGTGTGATTCCTTTCCAAGGAATTAAACTCTTCTTGCATTGTAGCATCCCATTTGGGAACACCTGTAGCTTCTCGAAAAGACTGTGGATTAGAAGCTGAAGCAATGAAGAGATGTGGAGCTTGCTGAAATTGTGACCTAGTTCTTCTAGAATCTGATGGATCACCAAGCCAATCTCCTGCTGACTCAAAAGTTTGTTGAGCCCAAAGAGGCACTGAAGCTAGAGAGTTTGGGGGAGAATCATCAACCTCCAAAGGATGACTATGAGAAGAATGTGAATCCTCACCATCACTGTCACCATCTGAAGTGGAGGATGAAGACTCCTCATCAGGATTAGGAGGATTAAGATCCTCAGAAGAACTGTCATCATCATGCAATGTCTCCAATGTGATAGTGGATGGAGAAGTGGTATGAGAAGAAATAGAAGAACTCTCCTCAAAATGAACACTCCTCTCAATGAACAACTCATGTGTAGAGGGATGGAGAAGTCTATACCCTTTGACATCATCTAGATACCCAACAAATATGCAAGGTTTGCTCTGTGGATCCATAGCCTTGCATTTCTCTGGTGGAATGTGGGCTGGAATGTGGGCCCATGCAAGAACCAAACACTCTAAAATGTTTAACTGTAGGTTTCCGATCGGTCCAAGCTTGAAAAGGAGTTACCCCCTTCACAACATTATGAGGAACTCGGTTCTAGATGTAACATGCACAATTGATGGCCTCTGCCCAATACTGAGGTGCCAAAGACTTGGAGTGAATCATATAATTTTCCATCTCCTTCAAGGACCTATTCTTCCGTTCTGCGACACCATTTTGCTGAGGACTATATAGAACTATGTACTGCATGTTGATACCTTCTGAAGCACAAAATTGTTCAAACTGATTATTAACATATTCACCCCAATTATCTATACGCAAAATCTTGATGAACTTCCTAGATTGTTTCTCTGCAAAATCTTTGAAATCTAGAAAATTCTCAAATGCCTCAGACTTTTGTTTGAGAAAGTAAACCCATGTAAATCTGGAAAAGTCATCAATAAATGTTAAGACATATCTAGCCCTGCTAAAAGATGGTTGTGGAAATGGTCCCGCCAAGTCACTATGTACCAACTCCAATAGCTGTGGAGCTCTCCATGCTTTGCCTTTACCATACTTCTCCTCAGAATGCTTACCAAGAATACATCCCTGGAAAACTCCATCAGAAAATTGAATAGAAGGCAACCCTGAAATCATGTCTCATTTACTGAGTTGTTGCAAGTAACGATAGTTCAAGTGGCCAAATCGTTGATGCCACAAACAACTATTCTCATCTGCACAAGTGAGTAAAACTATCAAAGGAGAGTTAGGAACAAAGTGAGAAAACTAATATAATCTGGATTGATGATCTTCTTTTCCCATAGCAATAGTAGACCCATTATGTATTTCACTGATTACCACTATATCTGGTGTGAACACAACTCACTTGCTAGAACTAGTGTGAGTGATCTTATAAACAGATAGGAGATTAGTTGATAAAGATGGAACACAAAGGACATCCTTAAATGTTCCTTCATCCACATCAACAAACCCTCTCCCATGCACTTCAATAGGAGTGTCATCACCCATTAGTATGGAAGGCATAGAACATGGCTCTAAAGAGGTGAAATCATCTTTTGAAGAAGCCATGTGGTGCGAAGCACCCGAGTCAATTATCCAAGAATTGGGTTGTGAAGCAACAACAACTAGGGCCTTACCCTTTCCTTTCCCTTTACTCTTATCTATCTTCTTAGAAGATCCTTCTGATGAACTCTATTTGACTGAATCAGGCACCTTGATATTATTCTTTTCAAGAAGATTTGAAAGGTGATCAATTTGTTTCTTTAAACACTTATGTTCATCATGACCAGGCCTCTTACAATAAGAACACTTGACCTTCTCCTTCTTAGGTTGTTCACCTCTTGATGAAGAGGTTTGATTATCTGCTTTTGAAGTAGCAGATTTCTGATCTTTTTTCTTCTCTCCTTGGTTCTTTTGTTTCTTATCTTGCTTACTAGACCCTTTTTGTTCTTTTGTGCCTTGATTTACAACCAAGGCATATGACTTAGAGGGTTTTATTGTACCCATTTGAACCAATTTGTCTTGCTCCCTAGTGAGTTCTATAGAAAATTCATCTAGAGAAGGCATTTTGAATGTGGTACCTAGGGCACATTTTGTAGCATAGAATGTAGAAACAAACACTGAATAGTTAGGACCAAGCTTAGAAAGAATACTCAAGATCAGTTGCTTATTATCTTTCTTAGTTCCACACTGTTCCAACTATAATCTTACAGACTTAAGTTTAGTGAAGAAGTCTTGTATAGTATCAAAATTGGTTGGATTCAACCCTATGAGTTCATTCTCTAACTGATGACCCCTTAGCTCATCTTGCTTACCAAAGAAGTTTTCCAAAGTGGTCCACACTACATTTGGTGTAGTGGTAGATTGAATGTGAAAAAGAAGGTTTGGAGAGACTGACATACATAGAGTACCAAAAGCTTCATCACATTTATTAAACCATTTAATCTTTTCTGTAGCATCTTGAGGTTCAATTTCAAGTCCCATAGTAACACGATGATATCCATGTCTTTTCAAATATATTATCATCTTAGATTTCCATTCAAAATAATTATATGGTGTTAAAAGTGGAACTATAGATGCATCCATGATAGTAGAAAAGAAGATTGCAAAGAATCAAGAAAAGTGCAAGAAAGAAGGCACAAGAGACACCCCCCCTTTTCACTAGTCTCAGAAATCACCCCCCCCAAATATTACAAGGTTGACACTTTATAATTAGTGCATTTACAAGGCTTTTTATCAGATTACAATTCTTTTAAAAAACCAATAGAGATTTTAAATACAAATAATTTGAGACAAGATTTGAAACAAATTAACCTTATAACTGCTTAATTTATCTTATTACCTTTCCAACAACTATTAGTTTTTGAAAAATAGAGTTGTGAGGAGAAAGATATGACTAGTTGAAGAGAAAAAGAAGCAGCTAATACAAATTTTAATATCTGATAGAAAAAAGCAAAAAATTTCAATTAGACCTGTAATAATGGAGAGTGCTCATTTCTAGCTTTCTGTCAAGTATTTGTTTGCAAAAATTTGACACTCGAGGAAAAAGTTGTGCAACTTTTAAGAAATGTTGCTGAATTTCCCTGATAGAAAAATAGCTTAGGCCCTATTCAAGCTCGATTTCTGCAAAATTTATTAACTTTTTGGAAATACTATCCAAAACCTAGAAGTTTTTTGATGTTGGAAAGAAAACCCAGAAATCATTTTTTTATGAAAGTGAATAGAAATTGGAATAATAAAGCTGAAATGAAAATAGCTCCAGTAAAACAAATTTACTCTAATTTTTTACTGTGTCCTCCAAATTCTGATTTTGGTGAAGTAAAAGTCACTTTTGACTTTGTCAAGCCTTATGGACACTCTAAAAATTCTTATTAAGCTTCCAATATTACCATAAAGCTGCAATCACCTAGATCTTACAAGAACACATACATGTAAACTAGATTTAACTAGAATCTATTTTCCTTTAAATTGTTCTGATTCTCTAGATCATACGAGAATGCAGGAGAAGAGAATACTTAGTTTTTAAGGAAAATATTAGCTATATAAAAGTCTCAAATCCCTTAAATAAATAAAAAAAAATAATGAGCTATACTAGACAATAAGCTCTAATACCATGTGATATTTTGCGAGAAGCAAGAATCGAGCCAAGATCTGATGTCAGTCGTAGATCACATGCAACTCCTCACACAATGGATGATCGAAGATCAAAATAGCTGAATGAAGATAATTTCAATATGAGAGAGAAATAGAGACAAAGAGGAGAATTTGGAGAAGACTCTCACCGAGCTATCACTTCAATAACTTGACTAGTGAAGGTGAGAGTATAGTGCTTATTATATAGAAAAACATAAGCATATACATCCAAGGGGTGCATTAACTCCTATTCCCCATAAAAAGTGGGAGGTTTTACCTTCTTGGTAAATGCCAAAACATGTGGCATAACCTCTTTACATGAAGACAAAAAAGGAGTTAAGAAAGTTGGCACATAAGGCCAAAAGAGGGTGTGAAACCCAAGTACCCCATAACCCACTTAGGAAATGACAAAATAGTGGTTATGAGAGGTGGAACAAGAAGCCAAAAGAGGGTGTGAAGCTCAACTACCCATGTGAGGTGGAGAGTTACACATGTAGCTGAAGTATTTCACCACGTGTCCTCATATAAACCACACCTATTAACCTAAGAAAGCCTAAATAATATATGTGTAGGAAAAATAAATACCCCTAACATAAGGAAAATAAAAAACCTACACTAACACAAATATCTGCAATGCAATGTCACTAAGATGTTTATAGAAAATATCATTGCCTACAAAAAATTCATGAGATCATTAGTCCAAAACGAGTGATCATAAAGTAAATTACAATTAGAGTATATATAATAATAATTTTAAAGTGCCTGGAACCTTTTGTATCTTTAAGGGAAGCATTTCTTCATTGCTCACCACCAATGTGGCCTGCAACGTTCCCGTACTAGCAATACGAGAAGATCCAGGAAATGATGGTATGTTATCAGTAGTAGTCACCTCTGGCACATCTTCATGTGCATTTCCTCTTGCAAAAAATGAATCCACTATGAAATGGCATTAGAATTCAAGAAAGAATGCTTGAAGGGAAATAAACACATGACAGAAGATAGAGCAAAATAGGGATCTACCAATAGTGGGTAGGCCAATATGACATGCACTAGAGGATGTGTGCATGCTACGTGTTGCTGACATTGCAGTCGGCAATATAGGTAAGGGTGACCTCTGATGAGGCAACAACGACATTTGCATAGTAACATTGATAGCACCTAAAGAATAATACATTAAATATATCAAACATTAAATATATGAAAAGTGAAAGAATTGTAAACAAGGATGAACCTTTATTTTGAAAATTGATAGTATCAAGTATGATGTGTTTTAGGTACTCAGAGTGATAATACAAGAAAATTGTCATCACTTGAAGATCCTACAACACCCTGATCATGGGAATGACTTTCATGAGGGCAGATAAATTGCTATAAAAACAATACGTACATATTTTAGTTAATGACATAAAAGAGAATAAAATATAAACCATTATTGAACTTTTGTTATAATTAAAGCTTTCATTACTACTTACTTGCAAGTTTTCTATTGTCTTGTACAATAGTTCAACCCTCTGTCATATCTCATCAGTGGTAGGATGCACGACTGCCAAAGAAACAATCTCTTTTCTAATTTTTATAAGAGACATTTTAAAGAATTTCACAAGGTTTGTGGGATCTTCAGGGTCATCATTGCTTAAGCCTAATGATTCCACATCCATAGAAATGTGCTCAGGTACTGCAACTCCCTTTCCCTTTCCCCGAACATCCATCTGTGTCAAGAATATCATTAACAATTACAAAATTAGTATAAATCACTAAAAAAAAGAACACAATAATGTAACAGTTTGCTTCTATCTAATTTGTACAATTACAATGAGGTTTACTTGCTCGGTAGAAGTGTCGCAAGATACATCTCTGTCTGCGATATGTGATGGATCCATGTCATCCTATGACAAAGAAAAAATTTAAAAAACGTTAGTGAAATTACATAAATAGTCACTCTCTCTATCTCCATCTCCATATTAAAAGGTGCATCATGAATTAATTATGTAATGGCCTTAGAATTCAAAACATAATGAATTAATTATGTAAAAAATATTCTATGAAGAAGTCAGTATTAAATAGATAATATACTAATCTCATACCTCATAGATTTCATTCTTCATCATCATAAATATCAAGATCATCATCACCAACACCATCATCATCATCATCATCATCATCATCATCATCATCATCATCATCATCATCATCATCATCATCATCATCATCATCATCACCATCACCATCACCATCATCATCATATTCTTCTTCTTCTTGTTCTTCTTCATCGTCATTGAGAAATTGCCGATCATGATCATCATCCACTTCATCTTCTACTTCTTCGGTATCTTCTTCTTCCATCACATTATACTTTATCGACCTTCCTCTTGGATCATGTCTAACAATAAATGACCAACCCAGTTTATGTGGAACCTCTAAGTAAAATATGTTGGCATTATGTGAACCGGTATGAGGACATAATGACATTGTATGTTGTCATTGATGTCAATATGCTGAAGAGGAGAGAACCGAAATATGTGAGATCCGGAATAACACTGTGAATTGATGTTTGTGCCAAAGTGAAGCGGTGTGTTTGATCAAGGTGAACTAACATATGCTTATGTGAACCAGCACGAGGAAGCATTGTATGACTACTGGTTGGTAGTCTCAACTTTAGGGTTTTCAGTTGAAGTGCTTCAAGCCTATGTGGCTCAACTGGTGACCTTGTGTGATTAGTTAGCATAGTAATGAAGAGCAGATCATGTTTCCATGTAAGCCTTGTGCACATGAAGGATCTTGCATGAAGGAGATTGTTCCTATCTACCTCGGGAATGTGCGAAGTCTGTAAATGGTGATAACATGTGATAGGTTATCCGCCACCATGAAATCGGTGAAAAATGAACAATGAAGAATATCTTGAGATTGGATCAAGACTATTACATTTTATGCAATGTGCTCAATGGTCAGGATTGAATAGTTTGAATTCCTTAACCTAATAGGTTTAGGGTTTAAGGTTTATGCTATCAACCTATCTGTTTTCCTATAAGGTTGATGTTGTGATTCTTTCAGAGTTTGTTGGCAAAAGTTGTGTGTGTGTATCCAAGAGAAGGGATACATGATTCTTGCCAGACTGGAGGAGAGAAGTGATACCTGTAGAGTGTAAGCGCAGAAGGTGAAGAGGAGCTAAAGCGGATCTGCATTGGCATTGAGTGTTGTTACTAGATCATTGTAATACCTGTTGATCTCTACCCACCTCAACAGTTGAGAAATCCCTTAACAGGGTAGCTTTAACCAGCTTGCTGTAAATCCTTTAATAGGGTGACTCAAACAATTGAGTTCTTGAAATCCTCTAACAAGGTAACCTTTAACAAGGTTTAACCCTCTACTGGGTATTATATCCATCCCTTAATCGGTGATCCCTAACAAGATCAGTTCCTAACAGAACCTATTGTATCAGTCTTTAACTGAACAAGGCTCCTAACAGAGTGGACTTCTAAATAGTTCAAAAACAAGCTTGTGGATATTCATCCCCACCGTGGTTTTTCCCAGTTGGGTTTCCACGTGAAAAATCTGTGTCATGTGTGATGTCTTCTTAATGTGATGCTATGATTGTTTTCTGTTAAGAGGTGATTCATGTTGATCTAGCTGTTATATGTATATCTTAGATGGTAGATTACCTGTTCATGCATTAGGGTGAAATGGAAATGAAGTGTTAGATCGTATGAGAAGAAAAGTGTCAATTGGTTTATGCTTGTCTCAGTTATTCTAGGTTTTGCTGTTTATACTCTGTTTAAGGACCAATGTTACTATTTTTCTGTCAATACGTAGTGTCTATTGACAAACTAGTTTAAGAGTGTGTTTTTGTCTATACTGATTCACCCCCCCCTCTCAGTACCGGTTTGGTACTATTCGTTCATCATTGAGTTATCAAAATACTTGCTCACATTAGCTTGGAAGACCATAGGGCTCATCCCCTACTAGTTCAAATGACCTTGTATTTAGCATTATAAAACCATTATCATGTTCAATAACAACTCTATTAGGATCATTTATATTCAATCGTAGCATGTACCATTTGACAACAAACAAAACTAATTTGAAGGAATTAAAGTCACACTCAAGTATATCATCCAAAATGCCATAGTATCAATTTTGAGACTGTTGAGGATGAATGTCATTTCTCGATGAAATATTTGTCACCTCAAAGACTGCAGTGATGCCATAATTACAATTTTTCTTCGTGTCATCCAACTTTTTTATGCGAAATTTATGACAATTGCAGCACATATCGTTGTGGTGTTTGACCTGTGATATGTCAAACATGTAAAATTCATTGCATTGTGAGTTGATAAACTTATGGGTGATTAATAAATTTATACGTACCTATTTATCTCTTAAACCATATGCTAAATCAATTTCCCTTTGCGTAACATTGGAATCTCCATTACGATGTGCTTCTTTAACCAATGAAGCCACACCTTCCCATGTTAACGTGCATCTAGAATGTTGACAACATTTAATCCATACCGTCATCCAATCAAGATTATTTGCAATATACAAATGTAGTGCATCCCACTCTCGATCAATTGTACAAAAAATAAATAGGTGTCTTACAATCAATTTATTTTGAAGATTAAGAATTAATTAACTACAATAACATCTTATAATTACCTCTCACTTTCCTCAATCTACCTTTCCCCATCAAGTACTCTCCTTTGAATTTGTTAATGGTGTTGGCATCCCAAATGCAATCCACGTGGATCTTTGCTGCAAACTTAGGAAGATATTCAAAAATGTACACCATAGTCTAGTATACCATATATCCGTCCACCATAGAACCCTCAGGATGTGCTCTTTGTTGAACCAAAGCCTTCAAAAATTTCAAGTGCCTCTCAACCATCCACATTGACCTAGTGTGTACAAGTCCACACAATTCAATCTCCTCAACTTGGTGTATGAGGCAGTGTTCTTGTGCATTGAAAAAAGTTGAAGGTAGACACTTTTGCATTTCACACATTAAATGAGGAATTTTTCTCTTGCAATATTTTATATTGTCATTATGGATTTCTTTACATGAAAACCACCTACAAGGTATTCAAGATGCAAAAATAATATATTACATAACAAGTAAAACATATCGCAAATATAATATCTATACAATGAACTAAACAAATATCACTACTTACCTCATGTATTTTCCAAGATCATATATGACTTGCTTGACATTATTGTCGAAGTCGTCTAGGAGAGATAGAGGTAGAACGTACTGCAACAATTATAAAATTATCTTTTCATTTTTTTGTAACATAAGGAAAAGTACACGTACGCGCAGTACTTAAATACATACTAAAAACAAAAGAACATGAATTACCTTAATGAAGGTATGCCAATCATGCATTTTCATCCCTAGCCCAAATTCAATTTTCTTTGATATGAGATTGTTTATGTTTGTAGAAAATCCTATGGGAAATCGAATTTTTTGTATGACTTCTTTTATAGCATTGCTTTGCTGGTCCGTTAATAACCAAGGAAGCTCACTTATATAAATTTGGTCTCCATGGCTATTTGATTGAATGATATTTATCATTGCATGATTGGAATCCTAAATGTCACTACATATTTTGACAATTTTTTCTTTGTCATGCCTTCCATCCAATATTTTCCATATTGTCTCTGTTATATTCTGTCCAATATGCATACTATCAAAAAAATGAACAATTTGTAACTGCTCATAGTAGGGCAACCTACTATATTGTCAGGGATAACTTTTTATTCCCTTAGGAAGGTGGTCATTTATGCCTTCACGACCTTCATGATCATCAATCACATCATCAGTAAACAAAACAAAATAGAAAAGATGTTTTATGACAAACCAATAGATGGAATGGCATTACCTTGACGATTAATTCTATTATATTCCAACTTCCATAGGTGAGGTGTCATTCTTCATGGCTTTGATGTATTCTCTTCTTTCCCATTGAAAAGATGTTTTTCAGTATTTTGATACTTATGATTTTTGTGGAGAAAGTGCCTAGACTCATCAAACACCTACTTTCGTAAACTTTTTGAATGACGAGATTTCATCTTTGGACCACAAACATGACATGCAAATTTTCCCTTTGTTTGAAGACCTACAAGATAATGTATAATTGGATTAAATATGATAATTTTTTGAATTATAATGTTCTTGCACAACTTAAACACTATAACATACCACAAAAATGTGTTAGCCTCAGGGCATCGTGTATTGTCCATAGAAGCATCACATGGAATTGAAACTGTCTTTGTCCTATTGGTCGAGAGATGTCATACATAGTGACACCATTCCATAACTCTAGCAACTCGTCGATAAGAGGCTCGATATATACATTCATATCTTTAACTTGGTACTTACCTAATCAAATGAACAAAAACATTACATAATTATTATGACCATTTTACTGCAATATTTATAATTAAATTTAGATGACTATATTTAAATGATAAAATAACTGGAATAATCATTTCCAACATTATGTGCTCCCTCTTTATTGACATCCATGGAGGAATGTTATTGTTGATAACAAAAATAGGCCACACTGAGTAAACAGATCTCATCTCTGCAAATGGATTGACACAGTTCGCTGCCAATGAAAGCCTGAGATTACAAGGTTCTTCTTTAAAGTGTGGCCACTTTTCCTCTATGTCCATAAATGCTAAACCATCCACAGGCATTCAAATAATGTCATCTTGACTTCTATTGCATGCATGGTAATCCATAAATTGTGCCAAGCTAGTGCACTTGATTAATCGTTGCATACGTGGAAAAATGGGAATATAGTGAAGAACCTTGTGAGGAAACCTTTTTGTTATTTGATCTGTTTGATATCTACTGATATGACATTCAGGGCATTCAATTCAAAATTCATGTTGTTTGTGATATATAATATGATCATTGGGACAAGCATCTATTGTTTGATACTCCATTGCAATATCTTTCATAATGGCAGATAATTCTCGGTATGAGCGAGGTAGAATATTTGATGGTGGTAACAAAAACTCACCTATCAGTCTACAATGAATAAATATAATTTGTTATAATAAAGAATATTAATGGTACAACATGATTCACAATTTATTATGACATATATGACATACCATAACATATGTGACATTGTTATGTTGGATAAACCATTCATAACCTTCAAGTTCACCAACAACAATACAGCGGAGAGAAGATTTGCCTATGAGCCTTCATAAAGGGCCTCAGATGCCTTCTCAAGTAGAGGGACATCATGAAAAACATCAAGGTCATCTTCATCATCATGATCAGCTGTGCGCATACTAAATGAGTCATGGATCAATGTACTTGTACCATCATCTTCAATTGTGTTTTCTAGCTCATGATTGTCATCTTCCATGGGATCATTATCTTTAGCTTCGATATTCACACCTCCATGTTTGTCCACTTTGAAAACCATATTATCAGGGTTGTGTTGATCCATACCATGTGCTCCAGGGTGCTCGACCTATATAAAATTGATAAACATAAATAAACCGTGATCATGATCTCATCATCACGTGATTTATTATGTATAGAAATTGTTGCCATGATATAATGAAAAAATTACCAATGGATGATAATCATGTCCACCTTCAATGTGACCATGCAACCTACAATGTTTCTTTGTTGTTTTGATTAGAAGTCTTCTAGTCTTTAAACCCTTACAAATTTTGCATGGACAATAACATTTTCCATCACCTTTTCTTTTCAAGTTAGACCACAATCTAGCAATTGTCTCCTTATTTTGTTGTTCATTGATATTGTCTGACATGGTCTTTCTTCACAGGCAAGAAAATAGAAATTATCATCACTAAACAAAGAATCTTATTGAATTTAGATTTCTAGTTTGCTTATGGTACATCACACAACATGGAAAACAAGAAATACTCAATAAATAACAAGATTCATTGATCTAGTATTATCACAATCTGCACTTGGCCTTCAATATTTTCTCCTCCTAACACTATTTATCTATTACCTGTCAAGTATAGAACTCTAAAACCCATGGCTATTAAAATACATAAGACAACATTGTAGCATCTTATAATCATCTGTTATAAAACCAAAGCACTTGGGAGTGATTCTTTTGTTTGTCACAGTCCAGGAAAATGGTGTCTACTGGAGCCTTGAATAACTAACTAGAAAGATTTTTAATTCCTTTTCTTTTTCCTTCTGATTTTTTCACTATCACTTCCATCCTCTGAGTCAGATGCCCTCGACCTTTTCTTTCTTTTTCTTTCTTCATACTCAATCATGCTTTGAATTATTTTTCTTTCTTGGTGACTCCTTACTGCTCTCACTGTCAATTTCACTCTCAGAATTTGAGTTTGGTGTATCAGAATCTGACAAACCTGATGAACTAGAAGAATTGTCATTAGAGGTAGATTCATCTAACATAGGAATAGACTTTTGCTGCTGCATTACAAGCCTTGGCATATTCTTCAAAGACTCACTTAAATTCTCAGTGATACCACCAAGACCAATAGAAGTAAATAAATTGATAGCAAACTGTGAATTTTTGGGATTGTCCTTTGGAGAAATTGAATCAAAAGACTCCTACATTGTTGGATCGTTCAACCTTTCATTACGCAACAATATACCAAGATACTCTGCCAGCTCCTGCAAGAGAAGCTTGGTGTAAAAATATGGGGAGAGGAGGTAGTATCTTCCTCTGTCAGACATATATAAGCAAGACAATGCCATGGAAGAGCATTTGTGCCAAGTAAGTGGGCCAAAAACTTTGCAACATTACGTAGTTTATTTGTTTCCAGTCTATATATCATAGAATACTGTTGTACAAAACACTTATCAAAAAATTTCCTCATAAATTTTATTGATCATACAAAATCTTTGCCCAAGAAGACCATAATAATTAAGGTATGTTCTCTCTTGACCAAGTTCAAGCTTGATCTTTAGTAGCTTATGACTAGCTTCCTCAAAATCAACACTTGACATGATTGTCAAATAAAATGAACGTCTTAAATTGACCAAGTTTGTCTTTGTCTCATCCTATATTCTTAGTGCTTCCTCACCTTCCTCTTCATCATCATCATCATCATCATCAACATCATCTGAATCATCACCTGAATCATTCTCCCCTTCTGCTTCGTTTGAAGAAGCATCTCCAAGGATATATTTCTTCAATTTTTCATAGGTTGCCTCATGCTCTAAGAAATTAGGATCTGGCTTGAAAACATCCAAACCAGCATCTTGATCAAGTTCATCTTCTAGGAAAAATTCATGTGTTAACTGATCTGGATGCATAGCTGGATGACCCTCGAACTTAGCTTTGCAAATTGAAAAAAGGCCTTCAATTAAAAAATATACTCGTTTGTTAATTTCCCCCTCATGGAGAATACCTCTAAATCTTTCAAAAATCCCATAGAGACCTTTGGGTGAAAGGTCTTGCAACAAAGAACCACATTCTTTCACGAACCCAACAACAACCTCTACACTATCATCTGTGGGGTTCTCTAGTAAAAGGGTGAGAAGTTCCAAGGCAATGATCTCATGTGCAACTTGTTGATTCACTAAATGAGCTATGAATTTGGCCGCTACTATCAACATGTGCTTGTCATTGCATTTGTATGCCCTCTTAAGCTGCAAAATAATTCTTCACAAAAGCAGAGTGCCAACTTTAGGAAATTTTGTATTTACCACAACAACCAACACAACAAAAACATCTATAAATCTAGGGGATGCCATTTGGGATTTCATACAAGACCTACAAAATAGACCCCTCCCATGGATGAGATTCTCTGAAAACAACTCTGTTTTGATGTTCTTGATGTTAGATGCATTTACCTTGTTTACTAACCCATTGATACTCTTCCGAAGGGCATCCCATGTCATGCATTGGTATTCCACACTGCTCTTGTCTTCCACATGTTTCATCATTTGAGACAGCTTAAATGGGGTAATGTAAACACCCCCACTTCTTCCAACACCCTTCTCAACTCCTCTTACAACACCTTCACCATTCCAATTCTAAGATGGAGCAGACACAACACAAAAAGTTTTCACTTCCACTGCCTCTCTATCCCTCTTGTTCCCAGAAGCCCCTTTACCACTTAATTCATTCTTATTTCTGTACATAAACCCATCAGGAAGCATGATTTTTTGCATATAAGCTCGCCCAAATATTTTACAGTTATTTTTCATCAAGATTCCCTCAGGAGCTGGTAGATCCTGCTTCCATACTTTAGTTCTATTTTCTTAGAGAACAATCCTAAAAATCCATGCATTGCAAACAACCTTTTACACCTTTGTTGGTTGTGGTGGCATCACAAAGAGTTTACATCAATAAATGAAGAACATGCCAATGCTTTTAATGCATCAGTAGAAGTCTATCTCTTATTCAATATCTCTAGTGAAACCCCCATGATCTTTTGTTGGAGTAAAATTTGTTTAATTCTAGAAAGGGTTATGGATTGGGATTCAATTAAGTCTCCATCGATATCTCTATTGTGTTTATGGATTGGGATTCAATGTACTCTTTTTATACACAGATTTTACTTTCAACTGAGGAGGTTTGTATGTACTTGTCTTTCGATTGTATTCCTATTTCAAGAATTTCTTCTATTAACAAATCATTTGTTGTAAGTTGTACAAGTGGAATCTTGAACATGCCTTCCATGCTAGCCTTGTTGATACGTTCAACACCATCTTGTGTAACAAATCTACATCCAATTAAGTCTCCATCGGTATCTCTATTGACATGCTATATCCAATTAAGTATCCATCGATATCTCTATTATGTTTATGGATTGGGATTCAATGTACTTTTTTTATACACAGATTTTACTTTCAACTGAGGAGGTTTGTATGTACTTACTTGTCTTTCGATTGTATTCCTATTTCAATAATTTCTTCTATCAACAAGTTATTTGTTGTAAGTTGTACAAGTGGAAGCTTGAACATGCCTTCCATGCTAGCCTTGTTGATACGTTCAACACCATCTTGTGGACCAAATCTTTAGAACTCCACTATTTCATTGAAGAGTGAGTAGTAGGGACAATCTAGGACACTTACAGAAGTTTTGCAAGAGAGATAAATAAACCTAAATATTATGGCTTAATAATGATCAATAGGTAAACAGATAAGAAACTCTCAATATCAAAATGACTTTCTCAATTGTCTTCACTAGAAATGGATAGATCTGCTAATAATGGCTTTATGACTGTATGTCAACTTTGGACTCAATCCAAGAAGAGCTAGAACTAATATGTGATATCTATATTTATGATCTCTATAATATAACAATCCCATAATAATGTTTCCACACATCTATACCACAATGCAAACATCATGCTAGTGTTCAACCATAGCAATTGATATCCTTATTATAGAATGTGAAATATGCACACAACTATGAATAAAGATTAAGAAAAACAAAGAAAGATGCTTATTGCAAACATAAATGACTAATGGACAAGAATTGAATTCATTGTAGATAGTTTTGAATATCAAATTCACTTATTTGTGTGCATTTACTAACTCATGTACTTGTGGCCAACCATTTATCTCTTTCATAAATTAAACACTTATTAATAACATTAAATGGCTGAGTAATTATGTTTTAGTTGAAATTGAAAATAAAATATTTTATTTCAGGATAGCTCACACTATTCCCTATCATATTTCAGACTCTCAGTTTTGTTAGTAGTGGTTTGATGTTTTTGGAGCTAATCATTGCATTTCTTTAGTTACGTATACCAGCGTACTCCCAGCCTATGCCAAAATGGGAGCTTTGGAATAGGGTATGGACATCCATCAAAGCATAAAAGATAGAGGAATTTTGTCAGATGTAGTTGCAACTGCACAAAATTTATTTATTGAGAAGGCTTTAGAAACTTTCAAGCAAATGCAATTGACAGGTGTAAAGCCAAATTCCATGACCATTGCTACTATCCTCCCTGCCTATGCCAAAATGGGAGATTTGGAACAAGGTATGGACATTCATCGAAGCATAAAGGATAGAGAAATTTTGTCAGATGTTGTAGTTGTAACTACCCTAGTAGACATGTATGCAAAGTGTGGAAGCATAGACAAGGCACATGAACTTTTTGATAGAATGCTTGAAAAAAACGTTGTCTCGTGGACTGCAATGATTGATGGATATGCACAAAATGGATTTGTTGAAAAGGCTTTAGACACTTTCAAGCAAATGAAATTGGAAGGCATAAAGCCAAATTCCACAACCTTTGCCAGCATCCTCCCTGCCTATGCAAAATTGGGAGCTTTGGAACAGGGTATGGACATCCATCAAAGCATAACGGATAGAGGAATTTTGTTAGGTGTTGTACTTGCAAATGCCCTGCTTGACATGAACACAAAATGTGGAAACATGGACAAGGCTCATGAATTGTTTGATATGATGCCACAAAGAGATGTGATCTCATGTGAACAATCAACATGCACGTATATGGGAGGAAGGGATTGCTACTACAAAATTGAACGCTCACTCCTAAATCACAGTTCTATGGTTTTACGAGATGAAACTAGGACAATTAACCACCACATGTATATTTTTTGCAACATGAAATTAAAAACTAGGGCAATTTGAATCTACCTCCTACATGGGATTTCCTTCAACGTGGGTTTGATGTTCTTGGGGGTTGAAGTCACCTTGGACACCTATGAAGAATTGTAATTCACAAATGAATTCCCCACCTCTTTTTTTATTTTGTAATGGTCGCTGTTGTCGAAATTACGACAAACTCGGGCACTTTTTTGAAAAAAAGAAAATTCTCATTGCTAATGCCTTCTTCATCAAAACCAAATGAGAAATTTTCGTCGGAATTACGATGAATGCAGGTATTTTTTCAAAAAAAATCAAATTTGGCCACAATATACCTTCTCTATTGGAAACCTTTGTCAAAAATCTAGTCCAAATGTATTAGTGTCCCTTTACATTGATGATGTGCTTTAAATATGTAATTTATGCTATAAAAATTTTGTAGGCACATTTTTCAAGAAAAATAAAATGATAAATGATCATAGTGCATATAGTTGCATCTAAATTTGTCTTATATATATCCTCCTCTCAGATATGGGTTTGATGGTGACCCAATTCAAGGACAATTTTTTTAGAAATAGATTACTCCATGGAATTCATTTATTAGCTTATCAATCCTAGGGATCAGGTACCAATTTTTTATTGTAGATACCTATTTAGTATTTTGTATTTAATTCACACTCTCATCATGTCGTGCATCTTTCTTACCAATACCACCAAGGAAGAAAAAGGGCTAAATCTAGGTTGAACGTACCCTCTTTCTAATAACTCATTTATTATGTTTTTCATTGTATTCCTTTTGTTATTTGAGATGAAGATAAGAGGTAGTGATAATAATCACAAAGTACAATACATCCAAAACCACACATGATTATTAGCCCTCTTTCAATCATTGGAATATGCTCACATAGACCTCTCCAACATGTATGAATCTAAACCCCATGTCCTCTAACACTCCAACACCATAAGACCTTTCGCTAGTCACCCACCCTAGTACATGCTCAATTAGGACTTCCAATCCCCATTCAAAGGATAAAATGAATAACCCCAACAAATATACATAATAGGCATCCCAAGAAGGATTCTCAAAATACACAAAAGGGGTCTCTACTCCACCAACCAACCAAAGTACAAAGGAAGTCTTACTGTTACACCATTGTCCTTTTATGCCAGTCATGTAGGCTTGAGACAATCATGAACATGGCCTTCCTCCCCTCACCTTAGTGCCTCCAAAAGGCTTCTAGGAATTTATAGGATCCATGTACTAACCTTCCCAAAACTCCAACCACTGAACTTCCCATCACACCCTATTTGGCAAATAATAAATTGCTGTCTCACCAATTTTGCTAAGACAGTCACAGTCACTGTTAACTTAGGACAGCCAAAGGTTTGCTTAGTTATTGGTTCTTCAACTTGGTGAACCTTTCCCTTGTCAATGGACCCCTGACACATTCCTCTTTCCCTTCACTAGACTCCCCAAGAACCATTGATGCATTCACACCACATCAAACTCCATGAAATCACTGTGTTTCATACCGTGACTCAGAAATCAGTCCCTTGCATTCAACTAGCATGTGCCAAAATTTCTCATGAGCCCCTGCACAAAAAAAAAAATGAAATGGCATGATATTTTACAAGTTCCTACCAGTTTTGGTGGTTTTCCTATGGCTACAAATGATGCATTACATTATTTATGGTCACTGTTAACCCTAGGAAGGGTTTTGATAGTGCTTTACAAAAAGTGGAATATCTTTTTCAAATCCAAATCAAATTGGATGAAACCAAAGCCAAAATAGAGGGGATTAAGTCCTCTTTCATCTCCAATAGGTAATAAATGCAAATGAATAACGAAATTTAAGGATCCAAGGCCTAGAAGTGACTATCATGTGGAGTAACATAGGAAAAGTGCAGAAAGCTTTAAGATTTTATTGATTTCTCCTTAGTATATGACATTCCAACCTTAAAATGAACAAGGATAGGCCTTTTCATAGGTTTATCAGCCTTCCCAACACTTATAACTACCTTTTAAACTCCACTTAACCGTTGGAGACATAAAATTGCCCTTTACAAAGAAAAGTTGCTCATGACAATATTTGTCAATAATGACAACTTTCAACATTTTGTTAAACCATGACCTTAAACACATTGAAATAAGTCCAAATAGACATGAAAGGACCTTTGGAACCAAATTTTATGGTATTACATCAATTTGACCCATTTTGACCCATTTGCAGAGTATTGTCCAAATGACGACCTTCCTAGGACCAACTAGACAACTTGATTACATGAATGGTAAAATGACCTTATGTAATGCCCCACCAGGAAACCCCGAAGGGATTAAGCCAAAACACAAGAATAGAGTGCAAATTTTTTTTTTTAAAGTTACAACACATAAGATGCAACAAGATATCAAGATTCAGATTACGTAGCGGAAGACATTAACAACAATCTCCTAAAGAGTTTCCCAACGAGATTACTTAAATTTCACAATTCATTTAACTCACACAATTAATCCATTAAGCTGAATATCTTAATCACGAGATAAATCACAATCAGGATAATTTCTTTCAAAGATGGAAATATAAATCACAAGCAAGATTCATCATTAAGATCCATTCCTAATACTCATTCAAGCTTTTCATTTGAAATTGCAAACCAAACATCTAACATTCTAATACACTAGGATTTCATCGTAACATAAGAGATCTTACCAAGCATATTAAATTTCCTTAGCAACAACTGAGAATAATTCATTACTCTAAGATACATTATTCCATATTCCAACTTATTGCATTAAAAGGGTCGATTTCACACATGCATTACGATAAACTGCATCTCAACCAATTATGCATTCGATCCACATGGCATTCCAGGAAGAAATGAATATAAGCATTAATAGTTAATTCCAATTATCCACTTAACCATTTTACATAAATTAATCATACATGATAACTGAATAAAGGAAACATAAGAGAGTACACCACATAACACCATAATGATCTCGGAGTTCACCCCTAAAGGGCTACATCTTCGGGTCTGCTCAACTGCAAGACCCCTCTGATAAATAAAAAGGTTAAGAGTACAAGAGGTTACACCATTTCAATCCAGCCATCAAGGCGATACATAAGCAATATACAAACGACCACATCGGACAATAATACATAAACGATCCTTAAAAAGAACAGGATCCAGAAGAACATAATCCAAGCTAATACAAAAGGTCCAAGAGAGCATCCATAAAACTGAGCCATCACCACCCAAGGTCTAACATGAAACCGACACTCACAAGGGCAGCGACAAAGGACGACTCACAAAGGTACTCAAAACAGGACAAAATGACAACACACTAGCGAACATAGGGACAAGTGTCATCACACAACCTGGTATGGATACCATGGCAAGTCTTCATAGGTCCCGGCCCATACAATGGTAACCCTGGCAACCTAATCCGAACTTCTGGCCCATCCAAGCCTCATGTGGACCCACACATCCTCTCGTGAAGACAAGGAAGATGGTTTGCCATTTCAAGCCTTCTCACAGCATGCCGAATCTATGATAGCATTCGTCCCATGTGTGAGGCACATTATCTAATTTATAAATTATTTTCTAATCTCCTTAGGTTATCACTTATTAGACTCACTTTCGATGGGTTATCCAGCAGCCACTTTGGGCGCGGCCCCCAATCGAAAGCCACCTTCCCATACGACACTAGACTAACTCAGACGAACTCAACCCAAGGAATACACATGGTCAGATGAACAGAGTTCAAGAAGGAGAAACAATCATCAGGTCAAATACGACTCACAGAAGAGGACATGACCAACTAAGACAACATCACAATACCATAGTCAACTCAAAATTCGAGGACTGAAACAGGAACACCAAATCATCCATACGACAGGGTCCTACTAAACAAAGCAAAACATGCCATTTCATAATTATAGGCGAATACAGAAATTAAACTCGCAAGACAATAATCAGAAAAGACAATATTTCCTCAAATTGATTTAAACATTACAAGGCGATCAAGTTTTCTACAAGATCCAAAACAGATTACAGTTATCTACCTCAACTGGGGATAAGTTGTTCTTGGTTTTCTAACTCCTAAGGTTCAAGCATTGAACAGGCAATTTAAGCCATAATGAGTTTTAAACCAATTTATATTAAAAAAATTCTGACAACCATTAAACAATTAAAATAAGATATTTAATCTCCATTCCAAAACGTCATTAACATACTGGACTAAATTCAATCTCTAGAGATTCATAATTTCAATTCCAGTTACCTAATACGGATTACGAAAATAAAAATGCAGAAAGAGAATCTAAATGGAGATAGTCATTCCCAATGCATATCGTTAAATTTCTAATGCCCAACGATAAACATTTCACTACTTTTCAATTACTCGATGATATGTCCTACAATAATATTTTTAACATCATCAATCAGAATGAAATGACTGATATTCAGTTGCGAAAATTCACAGTTTTAGAATTTAATTAAAAGGAGGCATCAATCACGAAATGAAGTTGAGTAATGCTTACTCCCTAAACTCCATTTTAAAAATTACTCAATGCCAATTTAACATTTATCATTTCTATGCCCCTTAATCAAATTACACAACTAATCATACTTAACATTAAAACAACTCCCATTTAAATGATATAAATACCATATGATTTTCTTTTTTTTTTCCAATACTAAAAATTTCATTGTAAACGTATTTAAAACATCGTATAAAACAAACTACGTTTAAACAAAGAAATGCATTTAAATAAAACTAAGTTTCTTTTTTTTTTTAAAAAAAAAACACGCATTTAAATAACTATGTTTAAAACAAAAGCAACGCGTTTAAAAACGCGGCTAGGGCACGTGGCGGCACTCGCAGGCGGCGCCCACGGTGGTGCCCGCAGGTGCCGCGGCGCCCTGCGGCCACCGCGGCCCCTGTGGCCACCGCCGTGAGCCGCGGCCTAACCAAGCGCGAGGGAGGAGCACGGGACGGGGAGAGGAGAAGGGGCGGAACGCGCGGGGGAGAGGGGAGGGGAGCGGGTGGAGCTCCGCTCCCTGCTCTCCCAAACCCCAATTCCCACAGTCCGCTAAAACAATTAAAAAAAAACGTGCGGTTACACCATAAACAAATACGCCCAGTTCGAAAATGAAATAATATAGTTCGAACAATCAATAAAATACGTCCAGCTTGCCACAGAGCATAAAAATCTTCTTCGAACACACAGTTCGATAAATAAAAAAAAAACAAATGTTTTCATTTCTCATTTACACACAGTCCGAACCAAAAATGAACGCACAGTTCATTAAAAAAAACATGTATATTCCTTATTAACACAGTTCGGATTAAAACAACAACAGACCCACTCCAAGATTTGAAATAACAATTTCAGTTTGATATGAAAAGGATGTTTTCTTGATGGTTTGCTCATCCTTTCCAAAAACCAAGGGTTTCAAACACTCAACAGCAATGAGAAAAATACACATCTCCATTAAAATTTCCAGCCAAATTCATATGAACAATCAATTTAATTTTCAATAACCAATTCAGAATCCTACCTTAATTCGCGATCCTGGTATGGCTGAGGGAGATCCCACCTGTCAGATCCAGCAACATTCCTTTCCCCAAAATCTTCTCCAAAATTGTCCCCCCTCCCATTTTTCCCCAAATTTGGGTTATATGGAAGAGTTGACCCAAAAATTCCATTTTTGGAATAAAAACTTTTATTTAAAAATAATACTCAAAAATTAATTCTTTTCAACAATATCAACAATATAACTTGCTTTTTCAATCAAAAATCGATTTCCTCATTTAAACAAATTTAACCTTTCTAATATAATAATCCAACAGATTTCAATTAAATTCTATTGCGATAACATACAAAACTTTCTTTACCAACAGCATATATAAAATGCATTAAATATTCGAAAACAGTCATTAAATCGAATTTACTCCAAATTAAAAACGAGCAATCCAATAACAACGGAAATCGCAAAACGGAAACCAGATTAATTTAATCCATTAGTCTTCAATGCACAAACGCATAAATAATCAAAATAATTACTAAGGACTAATTAATCAATTAACCAAACACACCAGGCATGCAAACCGAGAAGGTCACGCAAACCCAAACAAGAAGCGATCACCGACGATGACTGACGATGCTCACTTGAGCACGACTAAGGCCGACTAAGATCTTACGACCACCTAATCCAACTCTAAGGATTAAAAGGTATGCTCAAACCTGCAAAACCAGGTGACGACGAACCTCGCACTCATGCGACTTCGTACCTGAAATCTCCTGCAACCAATGATCATACACGCATACATATATAATAACTTAATGAAATCATTAGTCCGATACTAACATCACGAAATAGGAACACTGAAAATCTGCATACAACTAGTGTGAGAACCACATCAATAGCTACGCGTTAAATCAAACATATGATTGTAACATCATATTACGATTAACTAATCAAGATTAAACCAAGGTTAGAGATCGATTACGGTAGGGGTACTACATTCTCCCCCCCTAGGTTCCGACTTACTCCTGGAAGTTGTAAGGCTAGATGGAGAACATGTCGTACGCATCAGCCCTAAAACTTATTCAACAAGGTCAAATTGCACATAGAAAACTTTCCATAGATAAATGAAATATAATTGCAAAATCCTTTACAAACGCCATTATCCATTGGCATGATACATCTAAAACCATACATTCGTTAAAATATTCTAGGAAATATCCACAATCATAGCAGAGAAACAAGAATTTTCTTCCTTTCAGTACACCAAATTAAAACATTACAAGGAGGTAAACAACAATTACCATAATCATCGATCAAACATGACAGAAAAACATGCCATAAGATCAATTTTCCTTTACCAATCCATCTTTCTCATAAAATTTTATTGAATAGAACTAGCTCAAAATATCAATTCCTACAGCCAAATTAACTTTCATGAAATAAGAGCAACAAAATAACTCAATTGATTACACTTGCCAGGCATAAGAACACCTTTCCAAAGACTATGTCCCATAACATAGCGACAAGCTAACACAATTTACTCCATGATACAAATAATAACCATCCACATAACTGGAATGCATAACACAAAAGGCCACATGTGAGCATGTCTAATGCTCGGTCAAGGATAACATGCACGATCAGCATCTCTATGCCTGATCTCATAACAACAATATGATCATAAAAATCCAATATCTCACTCAAAGGCTTGATGATGTTAGGCACACCATGGCGGTGCTACCTTCCATACAAGACCTTTGTGAGTATCCCTTGTTGAACAAGGTGGTTAGCCTCCAAGAGATAGTCACCACACATAGGTAGGTAGTGGATACTAGCTGCATCACAGCCTCACATACCTCCATCCTCAAGGTTCCTTGCGTCTACTTCCTCGTATACACTCATCCAAGCCCGTCTCCTACGTTCTTGGAGAGGAATTCACATTGCAACACAAGACCAGCATCCGAAAACAATAATGATAAACCAGTTTAGCCACCAAAGTACAGAAGAATAAAGATAATAAATCCTCAATTCCAACAGTAAGGCAAGAAAATAATCCGGAATCTCAACACCAAATCAAAAGTGTAAAAGATCACAAGATCATGGCTAAACCTTCACAGTCAAAGTAAAATAAACTGCTGATCCCCAAAGAAATATAAAGAATATCACAATTGCACATTACATCACTACGTGACTAGAAGCTAGCCACCAACAAGGAAGGGAGGAACAATCGTCTAGCTATCCTAGTAGCTCATCATATGGTGTGGCCAAGTCACACATCCACATGGCATGGCAGTGTGCACCTCGACATCACCCCGCATCACGTCATCACGTGGCATGGCTCTACCCAATACCTAGCGGTAGGCCGCATGGAAATGTCTACTACATCCCGCATCGTGTCTCAACACGGCATGGCAATACTCCAAACAGACAAAACACACAATGGACGTATCCCGCATGGCAGTGTACCCCGCGGATAAGGCACACGCCGGTCACACTCTGCATAGCGATGTTCCTAGAAGGATACTCGCCGTAAGTCAGAGGTATACATGACTATGGTCCACCCACATGCCCACCAACACATACTAACTGGCAGCACATGTGAATAAACCTACCTTTCATGAAGATAAGGCAAAGGATCCTCCAATAGAATCCAACAAAATGCTCAAGAACTGCCATCTAAATGCTCAAATACAGGAAGGGAATAGGCTAACACATATAAACCTATAAATAGATTCATCAAAAAGGGAGAGTATTGAGTACACCTTGATACAGTTTAGTAGTACAACTATATCATTCCTCGAAGTAGAGAAGCCAAAGTCACTTCGCGCCGACATTACTCGTACGCCAATCCATACTATTCAAGGAACGGTTACTTATAATACTACCCCTTAACATACTGAGTTACCCACAACCCGAGGTTTGGTACCCAGCAGGGAAACAAATAAACAGCATCACATAAACAGTATGGTTTCCCATACTCATAAGCAACATATCCTCCATGGTTGATTACTTCACCAATCCATGGGCACACATAACGAGCACTGGTTTCTTACAACACATACAGATACACCAACACTGGTTTAGTCACATATACGGGGAATACTTTTCAGTACGCTAACATCTAAACAAGGAAGATTGCAATTATGCTTTCTATATAAATAACCGAATCAAGTTTACTCTAGATGCAAGTACTGAATTATTAACAATTCACAATTATATAAGGAAATAACATCATTCCTATAGCTTTCTCGAATCTCACTAAGCATTCATAACTAAATTACTAGCTAAGCAAATTCATTTCTAAAGCTTAGGACTTTCATCTATCACTATGAAGCCAAAAACAAACAAACAATTTCACATGTTTTATAAACATTCTATTTAAATCAATGCACTTCCTTAATATCATTTCTAAAAAACTTATGATTAGGCAAAGAGAAGGGAAAGAGAGTTTGATCACCAAACCATTTCCTACAAGGACACAAGATCAATCAAGATCATGCTATAATATTAAATTTCCCACTATAAGCCTATCATTTAATTACACGGTTTTCATTTCGCTACCGTTAAAGGATGACAATCAGCCTAACAAAAGCATTTTCAATAGTTATGGTTGCAACAGGAGGTTCTAGTTTTCCAAACAAAACGGAGATCAAGAGAAGCAATCTTTTCGATATTGCAAGACCTCATAAGAACACTCACTTATAATAATACAATATAAACACATGTCATAATTGCAACCTATTAGAGAAGATCACATTACAATCAAGATAAGCAAGAAGCTATTACCCAAATAAAACATATTAATGCACGCACATCAAACAAGCTTTTCCATTCGCACTTCCTAAATACATTAAGGTAATTACATATACCCAAAAGCGAGTTCAATGGAGCATTTGCTAAAATAAGTCTTCAATCAAACTGGTTTAATGAAACACATAAGACAATCTTTCGGAAAACACATTAATACTCTCTTGGAGCTACAATAACATGCTCTTTTTAACACTTCTACAAACCAAGCAGTTTCACATAATTCAACTATTCGCATAGCAATGCACCTTACTAAGGTAGAATTTAATCATGCTACTCCTACAACACACACATGGAGAATTCTTTAAACATACTCATATAGTTTTCTCCCATTCACCCAAAACAAATTTTTAAACCCATAGCCCTTTCAATAATTTAAAAACATAAGCATCATAAAGCTCACACAAGGGTTCAAGAAGTCACACCCTTTTCTCTCTTGCAACAAGAAACTCAAATCAAAGATAATTACACATATCCTAATCATTTTAATTTCCAGAAAGAAGAGAGGAATGGTGATGATCATTTAATTTTCTACAAAATAAGCATACAAAGCACATATAAGCACTCAAACACCAACATCAAGAAGGCGAAAACAAGGTGTGAACACACACGTTACACACCAGACAAGGTCTGCTCAATCACTCACATGCAAAATGAGGACAAGCATACACATAAGGTCGATACACCTCACACCAATAGAGGGCACACGCGACACCAGAGATCCCAATGTTTGCAACTTGGCTCTGATACCAAATGTAATGCCCCGCCAGGAAACCCCGAAGGGATTAAGCCAAAACACAAGAATAGAGTGCAATTTTTTTTTTTTAAAGTTACAACACATAAGATGTAACAAGATATCAAGATTCAGATTACGTAGCGGAAGACATTAACAACAATCTCCTAAAGAGTTTCCCAACGAGATTACTTAAATTTCACAATTCATTTAACTCACACAATTAATCCATTAAGCTAAATATCTTAATCATGAGATAAATCACAATCAGGATAATTTCTTTCAAAGATGGAAATATAAATCACAAGTAAGATTCATCATTAAGATCCATTCCTAATACTCATTCAAGCTTTTCATTTGAAATTGCAAACCAAACATCTAACATTCTAATACACTAGGATTTCATCGTAACATAAGAGATCTTACCAAGCATATTAAATTTCCTTAGCAACAACTGAGAATAATTCATTACTCTAAGATACATTATTCCATATTCCAACTTATTGCATTAAAAGGGTCGATTTCACACATGCATTACGATAAACTGCATCTCAACCAATTATGCATTCGATCCACATGGCATTCCAAGAAGAAATGAATATAAGCATTAATAGTTAATTCCAATTATCCACTTAACCATTTTACATAAATTAATCATACATGATAACTGAATAAAGGAAACATAAGAGAGTACACCACATAACACCATAATGATCTCGGAGTTCACCCCTAAAGGGCTACATCTTCGGGTCTGCTCAACTGCAAGACCCCTCTGATAAATAAAAAGGTTAAGAGTACAAGAGGTTACACCATTTCAATCCAGCCATCAAGGCGATACATAAGCAATATACAAACGACCACATCGGACAATAATACATAAACGATCCTTAAAAAGAACAGGATCCAGAAGAACATAATCCAAGCTAATACAAAAGGTCCAAGAGAGCATCCATAAAACTGAGCCATCACCACCCAAGGTCTAACATGAAACCGACACTCACAAGGGCAGCGACAAAGGACGACTCACAAAGGTACTCAAAACAGGACAAAATGACAACACACTAGCGAACATAGGGACAAGTGTCATCACACAACCTGGTATGGATACCATGGCAAGTCTTCATAGGTCCCGGCCCATACAATGGTAACCCTGGCAACCTAATCCGAACTTCTGGCCCATCCAAGCCTCATGTGGACCCACACATCCTCTCGTGAAGACAAGGAAGATGGTTTGCCATTTCAAGCCTTCTCACAGCATGCCGAATCTATGATAGCATTCGTCCCATGTGTGAGGCACATTATCTAATTTATAAATTATTTTCTAATCTCCTTAGGTTATCACTTATTAGACTCACTTTCGATGGGTTATCCAGCAGCCACTTTGGGCGCGGCCCCCAATCGAAAGCCACCTTCCCATACGACACTAGACTAACTCAGACGAACTCAACCCAAGGAATACACATGGTCAGATGAACAGAGTTCAAGAAGGAGAAACAATCATCAGGTCAAATACGACTCACAGAAGAGGACATGACCAACTAAGACAACATCACAATACCATAGTCAACTCAAAATTCGAGGACTGAAACAGGAACACCAAATCATCCATACGACAGGGTCCTACTAAACAAAGCAAAACATGCCATTTCATAATTATAGGCGAATACAGAAATTAAACTCGCAAGACAATAATCAGAAAAGACAATATTTCCTCAAATTGATTTAAACATTACAAGGCGATCAAGTTTTCTACAAGATCCAAAACAGATTACAGTTATCTACCTCAACTGGGGATAAGTTGTTCTTGGTTTTCTAACTCCTAAGGTTCAAGCATTGACCAGGCAATTTAAGCCATAATGAGTTTTAAACCAATTTATATTAAAAAAATTCTGACAACCATTAAACAATTAAAATAAGATATTTAATCTCCATTCCAAAACGTCATTAACATACTGGACTAAATTCAATCTCTAGAGATTCATAATTTCAATTCCAGTTACCTAATACGGATTACGAAAATAAAAATGCAGAAAGAGAATCTAAATGGAGATAGTCATTCCCAATGCATATCGTTAAATTTCTAATGCCCAACGATAAACATTTCACTACTTTTCAATTACTCGATGATATGTCCTACAATAATATTTTTAACATCATCAATCAGAATGAAATGACTGATATTCAGTTGCGAAAATTCACAGTTTTAGAATTTAATTAAAAGGAGGCATCAATCACGAAATGAAGTTGAGTAATGCTTACTCCCTAAACTCCATTTTAAAAATTACTCAATGCCAATTTAACATTTATCATTTCTATGCCCCTTAATCAAATTACACAACTAATCATACTTAACATTAAAACAACTCCCATTTAAATGATATAAATACCATATGATTTTCTTTTTTTTTTCCAATACTAAAAATTTCATTGTAAACGTATTTAAAACATCGTATAAAACAAACTACGTTTAAACAAAGAAATGCATTTAAATAAAACTAAGTTTCTTTTTTTTTTTTAAAAAAAAACACGCATTTAAATAACTATGTTTAAAACAAAAGCAACGCGTTTAAAAACGCGGCTAGGGCACGTGGCGGCACTCGCAGGCGGCGCCCACGGTGGTGCCCGCAGGTGCCGCGGCGCCCTGCGGCCACCGCGGCCCCTGTGGCCACCGCCGTGAGCCGCGGCCTAACCAAGCGCGAGGGAGGAGCACGGGACGGGGAGAGGAGAAGGGGCGGAACGCGCGGGGGAGAGGGGAGGGGAGCGGGTGGAGCTCCGCTCCCTGCTCTCCCAAACCCCAATTCCCACAGTCCGCTAAAACAATTAAAAAAAAACGTGCGGTTACACCATAAACAAATACGCCCAGTTCGAAAATGAAATAATATAGTTCGAACAATCAATAAAATACGTCCAGCTTGCCACAGAGCATAAAAATCTTCTTCGAACACACAGTTCGATAAATAAAAAAAAAACAAATGTTTTCATTTCTCATTTACACACAGTCCGAACCAAAAATGAACGCACAGTTCATTAAAAAAAACATGTATATTCCTTATTAACACAGTTCGGATTAAAACAACAACAGACCCACTCCAAGATTTGAAATAACAATTTCAGTTTGATATGAAAAGGATGTTTTCTTGATGGTTTGCTCATCCTTTCCAAAAACCAAGGGTTTCAAACACTCAACAGCAATGAGAAAAATACACATCTCCATTAAAATTTCCAGCCAAATTCATATGAACAATCAATTTAATTTTCAATAACCAATTCAGAATCCTACCTTAATTCGCGATCCTGGTATGGCTGAGGGAGATCCCACCTGTCAGATCCAGCAACATTCCTTTCCCCAAAATCTTCTCCAAAATTGTCCCCCCTCCCATTTTTCCCCAAATTTGGGTTATATGGAAGAGTTGACCCAAAAATTCCATTTTTGGAATAAAAACTTTTATTTAAAAATAATACTCAAAAATTAATTCTTTTCAACAATATCAACAATATAACTTGCTTTTTCAATCAAAAATCGATTTCCTCATTTAAACAAATTTAACCTTTCTAATATAATAATCCAACAGATTTCAATTAAATTCTATTGCGATAACATACAAAACTTTCTTTACCAACAGCATATATAAAATGCATTAAATATTCGAAAACAGTCATTAAATCGAATTTACTCCAAATTAAAAACGAGCAATCCAATAACAACGGAAATCGCAAAACGGAAACCAGATTAATTTAATCCATTAGTCTTCAATGCACAAACACATAAATAATCAAAATAATTACTAAGGACTAATTAATCAATTAACCAAACACACCAGGCACGCAAACCGAGAAGGTCACGCAAACCCAAACAAGAAGCGATCACCGACGATGACTGACGATGCTCACTTGAGCACGACTAAGGCCGACTAAGATCTTACGACCACCTAATCCAACTCTAAGGATTAAAAGGTATGCTCAAACCTGCAAAACCAGGTGACGACGAACCTCGCACTCATGCGACTTCGTACCTGAAATCTCCTGCAACCAATGATCATACACGCATACATATATAATAACTTAATGAAATCATTAGTCCGATACTAACATCACGAAATAGGAACACTGAAAATCTGCATACAACTAGTGTGAGAACCACATCAATAGCTACGCGTTAAATCAAACATATGATTGTAACATCATATTACGATTAACTAATCAAGATTAAACCAAGGTTAGAGATCGATTACGGTAGGGGTACTACATTCTCCCCCCCTAGGTTCCGACTTACTCCTGGAAGTTGTAAGGCTAGATGGAGAACATGTCGTACGCATCAGCCCTAAAACTCATTCAACAAGGTCAAATTGCACATAGAAAACTTTCCATAGATAAATGAAATATAATTGCAAAATCCTTTACAAACGCCATTATCCATTGGCATGATACATCTAAAACCATACATTCGTTAAAATATTCTAGGAAATATCCACAATCATAGCAGAGAAACAAGAATTTTCTTCCTTTCAGTACACCAAATTAAAACATTACAAGGAGGTAAACAACAATTACCATAATCATCGATCAAACATGACAGAAAAACATGCCATAAGATCAATTTTCCTTTACCAATCCATCTTTCTCATAAAATTTTATTGAATAGAACTAGCTCAAAATATCAATTCCTACAGCCAAATTAACTTTCATGAAATAAGAGCAACAAAATAACTCAATTGATTACACTTGCCAGGCATAAGAACACCTTTCCAAAGACTATGTCCCATAACATAGCGACAAGCTAACACAATTTACTCCATGATACAAATAATAACCATCCACATAACTGGAATGCATAACACAAAAGGCCACATGTGAGCATGTCTAATGCTCGGTCAAGGATAACATGCACGATCAACATCTCTATGCCTGATCTCATAACAACAATATGATCATAAAAATCCAATATCTCACTCAAAGGCTTGATGATGTTAGGCACACCATGGCGGTGCTACCTTCCATACAAGACCTTTGTGAGTATCCCTTGTTGAACAAGGTGGTTAGCCTCCAAGAGATAGTCACCACACATAGGTAGGTAGTGGATACTAGCTGCATCACAGCCTCACATACCTCCATCCTCAAGGTTCCTTGCGTCTACTTCCTCGTATACACTCATCCAAGCCCGTCTCCTACGTTCTTGGAGAGGAATTCACATTGCAACACAAGACCAGCATCCGAAAACAATAATGATAAACCAGTTTAGCCACCAAAGTACAGAAGAATAAAGATAATAAATCCTCAATTCCAACAGTAAGGCAAGAAAATAATCCGGAATCTCAACACCAAATCAAAAGTGTAAAAGATCACAAGATCATGGCTAAACCTTCACAGTCAAAGTAAAATAAACTGCTGATCCCCAAAGAAATATAAAGAATATCACAATTGCACATTACATCACTACGTGACTAGAAGCTAGCCACCAACAAGGAAGGGAGGAACAATCGTCTAGCTATCCTAGTAGCTCATCATATGGTGTGGCCAAGTCACACATCCACATGGCATGGCAGTGTGCACCTCGACATCACCCCGCATCACGTCATCACGTGGCATGGCTCTACCCAATACCTAGCGGTAGGCCGCATGGAAATGTCTACTACATCCCGCATCGTGTCTCAACACGGCATGGCAATACTCCAAACAGACAAAACACACAATGGACGTATCCCGCATGGCAGTGTACCCCGCGGATAAGGCACGCGCCGGTCACACTCCGCATAGCGATGTTCCTAGAAGGATACTCGCCGTAAGTCAGAGGTATACATGACTATGGTCCACCCACATGCCCACCAACACATACTAACTGGCAGCACATGTGAATAAACCTACCTTTCATGAAGATAAGGCAAAGGATCCTCCAATAGAATCCAACAAAATGCTCAAGAACTGCCATCTAAATGCTCAAATACAGGAAGGGAATAGGCTAACACATATAAACCTATAAATAGATTCATCAAAAAGGGAGAGTATTGAGTACACCTTGATACAGTTTAGTAGTACAACTATATCATTCCTCGAAGTAGAGAAGCCAAAGTCACTTCGCGCTGACATTACTCGTACGCCAATCCATACTATTCAAGGAATGGTTACTTATAATACTACCCCTTAACATACTGAGTTACCCACAACCCGAGGTTTGGTACCCAGCAGGGAAACAAATAAACAGCATCACATAAACAGTATGGTTTCCCATACTCATAAGCAACATATCCTCCATGGTTGATTACTTCACCAATCCATGGGCACACATAACGAGCACTGGTTTCTTACAACACATATAGATACACCAACACTGGTTTAGTCACATATACGGGGAATACTTTTCAGTACGCTAACATCTAAACAAGGAAGATTGCAATTATGCTTTCTATATAAATAACCGAATCAAGTTTACTCTAGATGCAAGTACTGAATTATTAACAATTCACAATTATATAAGGAAATAACATCATTCCTATAGCTTTCTCGAATCTCACTAAGCATTCATAACTAAATTACTAGCTAAGCAAATTCATTTCTAAAGCTTAGGACTTTCATCTATCACTATGAAGCCAAAAACAAACAAACAATTTCACATGTTTTATAAACATTCTATTTAAATCAATGCACTTCCTTAATATCATTTCTAAAAAACTTATGATTAGGCAAAGAGAAGGGAAAGAGAGTTTGATCACCAAACCATTTCCTACAAGGACACAAGATCAATCAAGATCATGCTATAATATTAAATTTCCCACTATAAGCCTATCATTTAATTACACGGTTTTCATTTCGCTACCGTTAAAGGATGACAATCAGCCTAACAAAAGCATTTTCAATAGTTATGGTTGCAACAGGAGGTTCTAGTTTTCCAAACAAAACGGAGATCAAGAGAAGCAATCTTTTCGATATTGCAAGACCTCATAAGAACACTCACTTATAATAATACAATATAAACACATGTCATAATTGCAACCTATTAGAGAAGATCACATTACAATCAAGATAAGCAAGAAGCTATTACCCAAATAAAACATATTAATGCACGCACATCAAACAAGCTTTTCCATTCGCACTTCCTAAATACATTAAGGTAATTACATATACCCAAAAGCGAGTTCAATGGAGCATTTGCTAAAATAAGTCTTCAATCAAACTGGTTTAATGAAACACATAAGACAATCTTTCGGAAAACACATTAATACTCTCTTGGAGCTACAATAACATGCTCTTTTTAACACTTCTACAAACCAAGCAGTTTCACATAATTCAACTATTCGCATAGCAATGCACCTTACTAAGGTAGAATTTAATCATGCTACTCCTACAACACACACATGGAGAATTCTTTAAACATACTCATATAGTTTTCTCCCATTCACCCAAAACAAATTTTTAAACCCATAGCCCTTTCAATAATTTAAAAACATAAGCATCATAAAGCTCACACAAGGGTTCAAGAAGTCACACCCTTTTCTCTCTTGCAACAAGAAACTCAAATCAAAGATAATTACACATATCCTAATCATTTTAATTTCCAGAAAGAAGAGAGGAATGGTGATGATCATTTAATTTTCTACAAAATAAGCATACAAAGCACATATAAGCACTCAAACACCAACATCAAGAAGGCGAAAACAAGGTGTGAACACACACGTTACACACCAGACAAGGTCTGCTCAATCACTCACATGCAAAATGAGGACAAGCATACACATAAGGTCGATACACCTCACACCAATAGAGGGCACACGCGACACCAGAGATCCCAATGTTTGCAACTTGGCTCTGATACCAAATGTAATGCCCCGCCAGGAAACCCCGAAGGGATTAAGCCAAAACACAAGAATAGAGTGCAAATTTTTTTTTTTAAAGTTACAACACATAAGATGCAACAAGATATCAAGATTCAGATTACGTAGCGGAAGACATTAACAACAATCTCCTAAAGAGTTTCCCAACGAGATTACTTAAATTTCACAATTCATTTAACTCACACAATTAATCCATTAAGCTGAATATCTTAATCACGAGATAAATCACAATCAGGATAATTTCTTTCAAAGATGGAAATATAAATCACAAGCAAGATTCATCATTAAGATCCATTCCTAATACTCATTCAAACTTTTCATTTGAAATTGCAAACCAAACATCTAACATTCTAATACACTAGGATTTCATCGTAACATAAGAGATCTTACCAAGCATATTAAATTTCCTTAGCAACAACTGAGAATAATTCATTACTCTAAGATACATTATTCCATATTCCAACTTATTGCATTAAAAGGGTCGATTTCACACATGCATTACGATAAACTGCATCTCAACCAATTATGCATTCGATCCACATGGCATTCCAGGAAGAAATGAATATAAGCATTAATAGTTAATTCCAATTATCCACTTAACCATTTTACATAAATTAATCATACATGATAACTGAATAAAGGAAACATAAGAGAGTACACCACATAACACCATAATGATCTCGGAGTTCACCCCTAAAGGGCTACATCTTCGGGTCTGCTCAACTGCAAGACCCCTCTGATAAATAAAAAGGTTAAGAGTACAAGAGGTTACACCATTTCAATCCAGCCATCAAGGCGATACATAAGCAATATACAAACGACCACATCGGTCAATAATACATAAACGATCCTTAAAAAGAACAGGATCCAGCCGAACATAATCCAAGCTAATACAAAAGTTCCAAGAGAGCATCCATAAAACTGAGCCATCACCACCCAAGGTCTAACATGAAACCGACACTCACAAGGGCAGCGACAAAGGACGACTCACAAAGGTACTCAAAACAGGACAAAACGACAACACACTAGCGAATGTAGGGACAAGTGTCATCACACAACCTGGTATGGATACCATGGCAAGTCTTCATAGGTCCCGGCCCATACACTGGTAACCCTGGCAACCTAATCCGAACTTCCGGCCCATCCAAGCCTCATGTGGACCCACACATCCTCTCGTGAAGACAAGGAAGATGGTTTGCCATTTCAAGCCTTCTCACAGCATGCCGAATCTATGATAGCATTCGTCCCATGTGTGAGGCACATTATCTTATTTATAAATTATTTTCTAATCTCCTTAGGTTATCACTTATTAGACTCACTTTCGACGGGTTATCCAGCAGCCACTTTGGGCGCGACCCCCAATCGAAAGCCACCTTCCCATACGACACTAGACTAACTCAGACGAACTTAACCCAAGGAATACACATGGTCAGACGAACGGAGTTCAAGAAGGAGAAACAATCATCAGGTCAAATACGACTCACAGAAGAGGATATGACCAACTAAGACAACATCACAATACCATAGTCAACTCAAAATTCAAGGACTGAAACAGGAACACCAAATCATCCATACGACAGGGTCCTACTAAACAAAGCAAAACATGCCATTTCATAATTATAGGCGAATACAGAAATTAAACTCGCAAGACAATAATCAGAAAAGACAATATTTCCTCAAATTGATTTAAACATTACAAGGCGATCAAGTTTTCTACAAGATCCAAAACAGATTACAGTTATCTACCTCACCTGGGGATAAGTTGTTCTTGGTTTTCTAACTCCTAAGGTTCAAGCATTGAACAGGCAATTTAAGCCATAATGAGTTTTAAACCAATTTATATTAAAAAAATTCTGACAACCATTAAACAATTAAAATAAGATATTTAATCTCCATTCCAAAACGTCATTAACATACTGGTCTAAATTCAATCTCTAGAGATTCATAATTTCAATTCCAGTTACCTAATATGGATTACGAAAATAAAAATGCAGAAAGAGAATCTAAATGGAGATAGTCATTCCCAATGCATATCATTAAATTTCTAATGCCCAACGATAAACATTTCACTACTTTTCAATTACTCGATGATATGTCCTACGATAATATTTTTAACATCATCAATCAGAATGAAATCACTGATATTCAGTTGCGAAAATTCACAGTTTTAGAATTTAATTAAAAGGAGGCATCAATCACGAAATGAAGTTGAGTAATGCTTACTCCCTAAACTCCATTTTAAAAATTACTCAATGCCAATTTAACATTTATCGTTTCTATGCCCCTTAATCAAATTACACAACTAATCATACTTAACATTAAAACAACTCCCATTTAAATGATATAAATACCATATGTTTTTCTTTTCTTTTTCGAATACTAAAAATTTCATTGTAAACGTATTTAAAACATCGTATAAAACAAACTACGTTTAAACAAAGAAATGCATTTAAATAAAACTAAGTTTCTTTTTTTTTTAATTTTAAAAACACGCATTTAAATAACTATGTTTAAAACAAAAGCAACGCGTTTAAAAACGCGGCTAGGGCACGTGGCGGCGCTCGCAGGCGGCGCCCACGGTGGTGCCCGCAGGTGCCGCGGCGCCCTGCGGCCACCGCGGCCACCGCCGTGAGCCGCGGCCTAACGAAGCGCGAGGGAGGAGCACGGGACAGGGAGAGGAGAAGGGGCGGAACGCGCGGGGGAGAGGGGAGGGGAGCGGGTGGAGCTCCGCTCACTGCTCTCCCAAACCCCAATTCCCACAGTCCGCTAAAACAATTAAAAAAAAACGTGCGGTTACACCATAAACAAATACGCCCAGTTTGAACATGAAATAATATAGTTCGAACAATCAATAAAATACGTCCAGCTTGCCACAGAGCATAAAAATCTTCTTCGAACACACAGTTCGATAAATTAAAAAAAAACAAATGTTTTCATTTCTCATTTACACACAGTCCGAACCAAAAACGAACGCACAGTTCATTAAAAAAAACATGTATATTCCTTATTAACACAGTTCGGATTAAAACAACAACAGACCCACTCCAAGATTTGAAATAACAATTTCAGTTTGATATGAAAAGGATGTTTTCTTGATGGTTTGCTCATCCTTTCCAAAAACCAAGGGTTTCAAACACTCAACAGCAATGAGAAAAATACACATCTCCATTAAAATTTCCAGCCAAATTCATATGAACAATCAATTTAATTTTCAATAACCAATTCAGAATCCTACCTTAATTCGCGATCCTGGTATGGCTGAGGGAGATCCCACCTGTTAGATCCAGCAACATTCCTTTCCCCAAAATCTTCTCCAAAATTGTTCCCCCTCCCATTTTTCCCCAAATTTGGGTTATATGGAAGAGTTGACCAAAAAATTCCATTTTTGGAATAAAAACTTTAATTTAAAAATAATACTCAAAAATTAATTCTTTTCAACAATATCAACAATATAACTTGCTTTTTCAATCAAAAATCGATTTCCTCATTTAAACAAATTTAACCTTTCTAATATAATAATCCAACAGATTTCAATTAAATTCTATTGCGATAACATACAAAACTTTCTTTACCAACAACATATATAAAATGCATTAAATATTCGAAAACAGTCATTAAATCGAATTTACTCCAAATTAAAAACGAGCAATCCAATAACAACGGAACTCGCAAAACGGAAACCAGATTAATTTAATCCATTAGTCTTCAATGCACAAATGCATAAATAATCAAAATAATTACTAAGGACTAATTAATCAATTAACCAAACACACCAGGCACGCAAACCGAGAAGGTCAACCAAACAGACGACTCACAAACCCAAACAAGAAGGGATCACCGACGACAACTGACGATGCTCACTTGAGCACGACTAAGGCCGACTAAGATCTTACGACCACCTAATCCAACTCTAAGGATTAAAAGGTATGCTCAAACCTGCAAAACCAGGTGACGACGAACCTCGCACTCATGCGACTTCGTACCTGAAATCTCCTGCAACCAATGATCATACACGCATACATATATAATAACTTAATGAAATCATTAGTCCGATACTAACATCACGAAATAGGAACACTGAAAATCTGCATACAACTAGTGTGAGAACCACATCAATAGCTACGCGTTAAATCAAACATCTGATTGTAACATCATATTACGATTAACTAATCAAGATTAAACCAAGGTTAGAGATCGATTACGGTAGGGGTACTACACCTTATTACAATGCTATTGGTCTCATTAGACCTTATTGAAACAAGAAACCATCTACAATTCAAATTTTTTATATTTGACTCCATATAGATCATTGGAATCGGGAGGTACACTTGGTTCTCTTGGTTCTCCTACACTAGTGATCATCAAATGATAACTATTGGCTATCATAATCACTATGCATGATGAGTTTTTGTTAGAGAGATCCAATATTATATTAACAAACTAATGAATTTACAAGGCTACTTTGATGCATTTTATTCCTACCTCTAGGAAGTAGCAACTTTTTGATGTGCACTGTTCTAATTATATGTTAATTCATGCATCTAATAGATTGAGGTTGTCTAACATGCACATAGATGACTCAAAACACTTTATTCTTCTCCAAACAACGAACTTGAAAAGTAGTGACTATAATTTGTGATTAAGGAGGCTAAGTTCAGGTCCTTCAAGTGTAAGACAAGGTGAATTAATCTTATTTCAAAGTGCAAACCTGATCCATTCAAGGTGTGAATTCAATAGGGAGATGTAAGACATCCAACAAGGAAGGTGATTCTAGTTGCAGGTTATCATTTACCCTTTGTTTTTCAGGTTGATTTCATCAAATCAAGGTGAGTGCAATATTATTTTTGACAAGGTTATAATGAAGATCTTATTGAAGGATACTCTTTTTGAAAAATAGATCTCCTTTTAGATCTTATTGAAGGATTTTGAACTAGTTTCCATTGCATCCTTGTAAAGATTATCCTTTTTATATAGTGAATCTTCTTTAGTTTCCATTTGGTTTCATTCAATTTTATGCAATACAAATAAAGTTCTCTTGTTTTTTGTAAAATCTATTAAAAACTTATTACTAGGGTAACCCGAGAATGAATAAAATGCATTATATCTTGTTTCCACATTGAATAACTCTTCCAATGGGTGGAAAACCCTTTTTACATATGTATATTCATGTCTAAATCTCTGTAGGGCTCCATGTCAAGAAAGGTAAGTTCAAAAGGTGTGGAGAAATCAATGTTTTTGAGTCTCAGTCAGAATGAGATAACAAAGAGGTGGTTTAGAAGGGTTGAATGTATAGAAAGTGTCTTGGAGGGATATTGATGGTTTAGAAGGGAGTGAGAGGGCTCTACACATTTGTGTCAAGGTTTGAAAACCTTTGAATAAGCCAAAATGTTAGGGTTTCATTGACTTCCCTTAATGACACCTATTTGTCACTCTGAATAATGCTACTACAACATGGCACCTTATGTCTTTACGGTGGATGGGAGGGTGAAGCATGTTGTTTTGGTTATGAGAGAGAGTCATTGATATGTCTTTAACTACCCTTGGGTTAATGTGTGCCTACTTGGCATTAGGAGCTGTGTCCATAAGCCATTAGGAGTCCTAATTGGAGAAGGGCTTGAGGGAGTAAGATTTTGTGAGTTGGTGTGATTAAAGGGTTGGAAGAACTCAATATAGATTTGGGAAAGGTGAGTATTCCTAAGGTGATGTATGTCAATAGTTGTATGGGAATAGGGAGTAGGAGTGAGTCTTTGGGGTGTTGAAGCAACTTGAGGAGCTAGTAGCCTAGTGAGGGCTTGGGATTTGTTTGCTATTGAATAGGTGAGTTGGGAGAAAGATATCCCTAATTGATTGAGATTGGTGGATGATTTGCATCAAAATGCTCCAATGTTGATCTTCCCTAATTATTTTTTGCTCATTGAAGCTTACACAAATGCTACTGAGGATGTCATGGGAGCCATCTTGTTATAAGATGGTAAAATAGTATGCTACTATTCAAAGGTTTTCTTTTCAACAATGAGGGACTATCTAGCTTATGATAGAACTTTATGCATTAGTCTAGGTGATGAGAAATCATATAAAAATAGTATGAGAAAGACTCAAATTATGGGGAATACAAATGGCAAGAAAGTAGTACTATATAGGCGAGCAGAATTGAATATGTCCAAGACATGGTTTCTACTTTAGGAGGCACATAGATCCAATGTGGCAATTCATTTTGGTGGAAAAAAAATAGTGATTCATATGCAAAGTTGCATGCACTTTAAAGGATGCAAGTAATAGCAAAATCCACTAGAGGATGTGAGATATGATGCACTTGCAAATCCAAGATGCATTAAAAAAGTATATAGAAATAAAGAAAAAGCCAATAAGTTATTGAATGAATAGTTCAAAACATGAAGCAAAAAAGAACAAATGAATAGTTTAAACCATGAAGCAAACAAGAAAGATAGAAGCAGTAGTAATATTATAGTACTTGGTACCAATTTGAATACTTGGCTCCTCCCCCTATTACTTAAAAGTTAATACTATGCTCTAGATGTCAAAGGAAATTTGGTCATGTGCATTGACCACTACAATTTGGAATACAAAAGAGGGAATGTACCTAACAGTCCACTACAATTTTAAGAACAAAGAGATTCTATGGCACCGAGAGGTTGCAATTGTAGCCTATGTTGGCCATAATCCCAGTTGCAGCAATAACGAGATGTGAGGTAACAGTTATAAAATTTGGATGAACTCAAAGAGGCATTTACAAATACAACCTACCCTTTATAATACCTAATTGAAAAAATGGATTCAATGCAAGTCCTTGTATCAATAATGTCTAGCAGATAGTAAAAAACTAGAACAATAAATTCCATATAAAAGTGGTTAGACTTAAAATGATAAGGAAAATTTAAAAATGCTAAAGAAAATGTCAACTAATAAAAAAACTTACAAGGATGAGGCATATTCATAACTTTTGTAGTCCCACCATGGATATCAACACTAGAAGGAACTCATAGTGTTAGTGTACATACAAGACAATATGGGAGTTCATTATACCCAACAAATTGTGGTGTTGTTGTTTGTGTTGGCTCTATCGGACCCTACAATTAAGATTCAATATACATTATTCAATAAGATTAATTGTGCAACATAATGAAATATTAAAAGTGTGTTATCTTATTGAGCTTCTCTTGGTTTTGAGAATAGTTTAATATTTTGTACTTAACAGGGCCAACCACATGAAGGTGGAAGCTAATTTGCCCCCCCCCCCCCTACCCCATCACTCTAAATTCCCCGTTAACATCTAAGATTCATTCATTCTTTCTACCATTAATAAAATATAACATTCATTCATTAATATCACATAACGTTCATTAACACATAACATTGATTAACATTAATTAACATGCAACATTCATCAATATTAATTAACACATAGCATTCATAACCATTCATTAGCACATAATTACATTCATTAACACATAAAAATTAGTGATTATCAAATTAGGTAGATTACAATCATTTATTTTTATTTATTTTTCTTTGAAGCTATGTAAAGAATAAGTGGAGCACTGTTTTATTCATCATTTGCCCCCTCTTTAGTTGTTCTGTCATTTGTTCATGATATTGGCGTATGCCTAGTCCTATACTAAGGATGAGGACACTGAAGCGAAGGGGGGTCCTATGCAATAACAAAGAAATGGGTTCAATTCAATTTTTTTTAATTATTGTTACAAGTATTTCTTTAATTTAAAGAACATAACTGTGACACTCTTTACCTAATGGGGCTACATTATTTTGTCTAGCCTCAACCTCAACACGTTGAACACCCTCTAGATCCTCTGGAGTTGAAATACTAAAGCTTAGATTAATTATAAACACCAATTGTAAATAAATTTGTTTAAAGGAATAATAGTGGTCCTCTTTACCTAATTGGGGAACATCATGTTCCTAGTGTTGTGTACCCGGATCATGCTCCACTTGGTCACCACCGACTACATGCTCTAAAATATTAACAAAAAAGGTTACATTAATTACTACACTAATTACAATTTAATATGTTTAATTGTATTAATAATTACATAAATAAATTTTAATAGCAAATGAAGACCTCCACTACTGGGATGCACATTTGGACCTTCATGTGCTAGTCATGTTTCACGATTAGCAAGCTGCATTCCAATGTCATGCACATTGTTATCATTGCTTGCTTATTTAAAACAAATATAGTCACTTTATGTTGGAACTCAACATAAATTAGATTATTGGTAAAGTATTCAATTTGAAACAATTTTCATTTAGCTTATTTACCCGTGTGATGGATGCACCAGAATCTTGTGTTTGCCCATTCAATTCTCGTAGCCGTTCAACCACAACTATATAGCCTTGCTAGTAGGAAATTATCTTGTCATATTCTATGGGTGCTCTATTGAATTCAGAGCCTTGCATTTTTTATTGGTATCATGAATTTTTCTTGCATTGTCTGATAAAAAAAAAATTGTTTGCAATTTATAAATATTTTGATGCGATATTTCATTTACTAATACTTATAATTCATGTGGCAAGTTTCATATAACCACCAGAGATGAGTTTGTGTTGCTCATTCTTTTCTTGTCTTGCCTTGGTTGCCTTTGATGTGTCACTCAATATATGAAAAGTTTGAAATATGTTAGATTATATAATATAAAGAGTAATTAATTAGTACATAATTACATTCTTAATAGTATTCCATACCTTCTTTTGGCATCTACTGGTGTATTTCCTTTTTTCCTTTCAATTCTCTCCTTGGCATCCAAAATCAGGTCCTTCCACTCCCTCTCTGGAATAATGGGGGGACACTTGTACTTTATGTTCTTCTCTAAATGTGTCTTGTATTGGTCCCTCACATACTTTAGATATGTGCCAGCTTTTTCAAGGAGATTGGTTTTTTCGAATGTGTCATGTCCAACAACTCAACTATACAGTTCGTCAATTCATCTTTTAACCTTTTTTCTTGGTCATTCCACCTTTTAAAGCAAAAACAAACCTGTTAGATTTAGAAATGAATTGAAGCTACCTTTATTATAGTTCAAGAAATGGATCAAAGGAAAACTATTCTAGCAATGATATGAAATCAAAATAGTGGATTAGGGTTAGTTCACATATGATGTTCCACCTTTTACGTATGGTGGGCCCAAATATCTCCAATGTAATGTCATTAAGATTTTTATAAAAAATATCATTTCTTGCAAAAAATTCATTGGATCATTAGTCCAAAATGAGTGATCAGTAAGTAAATTATAGTTAGATTATATATAACAATAATTTTAAAGTACCTGTAACCTTTTGTATCTTTAAGGGAATCAATTGTTCGTCGCTAATCACTAATGTGGCTTGCAATGTTCCTGTACTAGCAATACGAGAAGATCTAGGAAATGATGGTATGTTATCAGCTTTAGTCACCTTTGGTGCATCCTCATGTGCATCTCCTGCAACAGAAAATGAATCCACTATGAAACTCCCCCAAGAAAGAAAGCTTCAAGGGAAATAAAAACATAATAGAAGATAGAGGAAAAGGGGGATCTACCAACAGTGGGCGGGCCAACATGATGTGCAGTACAGGATGTCTACATGCTGCATGTTGCCGACATTTCAGTCGGCAATACAAGTGAGGCTAATCTCTGATGAGGTGACATTTGCACAGGAACATTGATAGCACCTGAAGAACAATACATTAAATAAATGAAAACTGCAAGAATTGTAAACAAGGATGAACCTTTATTATGAACATTGATAGTATCAAGTATGATGTGTTTTGGGTACTCAAAGTGATAAGCCAAGCAAGATTCAATCTACTTGTTCGATCATGACAGTCACATTGAATGGTAGTTTGGGTTCCTTATTTTGCAGTTTTGGAATTTGGGTTCCTTATTGTATCAGTAAGTGTAGATTACGAGTACTTGGGTAGTTGGAGTAGACATTAATTGGATGAGAACAATGCAAGAACACTCTTGGAGGATAGGGGTAAGTATATGTTAAGGTATGATGGTTGAAATAATTGGTATTTTCACAATGTTAAGGCTAACATGGAGTTGCTTGAATATGTAACTTGTCTTGTTGGAAGTTTACATTATGAGGAAGGTTGTAGATTCTTAATGAAGTTTGCATCTATGAACCTGTAAAAGAAGACTAAATTTGTGTCTCAGATTGTAAAAATAGTGGAAGGAAGAATTTGTTGAATTTGTGAGTAACTATCACAAAAAGGACATTAGACTGAAACCTTTTCATTTTGTAGGATCAACCTGATTATTAGGAATGGTGTTGGAGTTGAATGTTAGGGGAATGATTGGGTGAGTTTATGTCTTTTTCAAGAATAGTTGAAGGGTTATAAAATAGTAAATGGATCAATGAAGTAAGACTATCCCATTGGTGTTTTTTTATCTTTGTGAACACTGTGAAGACAATAGAGGGTCAAGATGTTTTTTAGGGTGGTTGGGAGGGTTGAGAATTGTGTTTTTTTTCATGGGAAAGAAGTCCATTTATGTGTCATTAGGAACCACTAGTTTGGTGTCTGACAAATGAGCATAGGGATATGCATCTTTAAACCATTAGGTGGTCCTAATTAGAATTAGTACCATATCGAAGTCAAATTGTGAGAGTTGGAGTGATTCAAAGAGTGAAAGTCCTTAAGATGGATTTGGGAAAGATGAGTATGCCAGTAGGATCATAGTAGGATGGTTACATTAGGGAAAAATAGTGATCTCATTGTTACTGTTGTCTTGGCACATAGTGGCATCAAATGTCAGAGCAAGTGCACATGGCAATTTTCTTTGAATCAGATAAATAGCCAAGGTCCTATGATTAAGGGATTGATCCAAGTCAAGGATCTAGAAAAAGGATGTGTTGGAGGTTTGTTGAGAACAAGTGAATGGATGTGTAAGGGGGTTTGTTTCCCTAAGGTATGAATGATCGGTCATGAAGAGCATCAACTAGATTCCTCTTCATCAACTACATAATAAATATATGAGAAATAACACTAACATTACAAAAGCAAGTTCACAAGTCCAAAGAAGGAGTAGTTTTAATGTATAGAAAATCATCATCATCTAAACTACCTGCAATACCCTGATCATGACCACTAGGTTGATGAGGATGCATAAATTCCTGTAAAAACAACACATACATATTTTAGTTAATGACATAAAAGAGTATAAAATATAAACCATTATTGAACTTTTGCTATAATTAAAGCTTTCATTACTACTTACTTGCAAGTTTTCTATTATCCGCATCAATTTTTGCAACATCTCTTATATCTGATTAGTCTGAGGCTCCACGGATGCCAAAGCAACAATCTCTTTGCTAATTTTTCTAATAGACTTTTTTATCAATTCTATAGGGTTTGTGAAATTTGCGATGTCATCATCGCTTAATCATGTTGAGTCCATATCCCTAGAAATGTGCTTAGGTACTGCAGCTCCCTTTCCATTTCCCCGAACATCTGTTTATGACAAGAATATCATTAACACTATCAAAATTACTCCAAAACATTCAAGAAAAGAACATAATAATGTAACAGTTTGCTTCTATCTAATTTGTACAATTACAATGAGGTTTACCTGCTTAGTAGAAGTTTTGCGACCTACATCCCTGTTTGTGCTATGTGATGGATCCATGTCGCCTTGTGACAAAGAAAAAATATTAAAAATGTTAGCAAAATGAAACCAATAGACTTAGGAAAATAACTTAAAAATAAAATGGTATATTGGAGTCATTAATTGGAGGTTGGTTAATTTAAATGGTATATAGTATGTACCACACCCATGGTAGTAACTTTGTTTGTATCTATACGATTCAAATTGTAATCGATTAGTAGCTCTTCCCCTATACTTATTGATTTTATCACACATATGAATACATGATTTCCCTCGCACGCCTCAAATATGCAATTCGGTTGCTTATTAGTTGACCCAGGTTGTGTACTATTTATAAAACCTACAATATTCCCTGTTGCTTTTGTCCTTCCATCAATGTATATGGCCACTTGTTTACTTTGATCATTATCTTTCTGTTGTATATAATTTGTTAAAATTGCATACCTATGCATACTTTTTTTATATCAAACAATCTGCATCCAATTGTTGTAATTGTAACAAGGTTTGACAAACTCCACCAATTCAACAACTTTGTTGTAACAGACATTTATGTCATCCATGGAAAATAGGCCCAAACCATGTAATGACGATGGTGCTATGTGATATATCCTATCGTTAACACAAAATTAGTTTTTATTGGAGGAAGTTCCTTGGGTACCCATTGTTTTTGTAGATGTTTGTACCTCAAGGGCACCTCAATGTCGCCTTTGGTCTCAACATCATAAGAACATCACCCCCCTTGAGCAAGGAAAAATTCCATGTATTTATTGAATTTTCTTCTAATCTTTTGACCTCTAGTTGATCTCCCTATTGCAGACCTAGTACACGTCTCACTTTTGTTTTCTATTCCTGCATTTCCCTCACTCGAGGAAGACACATCTAACAAATACTTATTTGGTGGTACCTGCACTCCATCAAATGAGAGATTTAGCTAGTAATGAGAGAGATATTTTACAAATGGTAATGTTGATGAAGAAGTCGACCCTAAAGTTGATGTTGAGATTAAAATTTGAATAAGTCCAATAGGGGTCTCAAATGTTTATAACTGTATTAGATTTGCTGCTAATGTCGAGGTTTGAAAAACTGAGGAAGTTTGTTTTCCAAGTAATTTTTTAAAAATAAACTGTTTCTATAGAGTGTATTGACTTATACCTGTCGATCCATGAGACTGTGCCGGATCCTCATCAAAGGGGTTCAGGTTCCTGCACATGTAATTCAATTATCTTATGTTAGCTAAAAATTACATTATACATATACTAAAAAATACATAGAACACAACATGAACAACATGAAATTTGTAGACAAGAAGAGTATTAAAAAATAAAATGTTGTCATCATGATCATTGTAATTTTTTTAATTCCTTACCTTTACTTTATGTAGACTATGTAGTATCCTCAACTAAAGGGTTGACGATGTCTGTAGTCAATTACCTGTTTCCACCAAGAGTGACAACATCGCACAAAATATATACATGAAATCAACACCATCAATTGAGCATCATAAGAATTACATTTTTAATTTGATAAATAATAAATACATATGTATCATAATGATGCAGAGTGGGCAACTAGAAGGTTAGAAGACCCAAAATCACCCCTCTAAGCCTAATCCAAGGCCTAATACAACCCCACAACTAGGGTTCTAAACACACTAATGACAACTAGTCACCAATTACACTTCCTATAGAGGTTTTGGAGTGTTTGACACCTAAGAAAAATCACCCTAACCTTCCAATCAAATTTGGAACTCTCCTTTGTGCACCCGAGTCAAGAAACCTCTATTTAGGCCTAGTTCTAGTAGCCCTGCCAGATCGGTATTTCCAACTTTGTTCAAAATTATTATAAAACACAATTGGAAAAATTTGCAGCTTTGATTACCCTTTTTGGGCTTACACCCAACCCCAAGAGATTGAGTTTTGACTTTTCTCAAGCACCCCTAAGCACCTATTATGGACACAGACCTAATAGGCCTAATTAGGTTTGATTTCCAAAGCAACTACTTGAGAATGGGTGTGAAGATCTAAACTCAACACTTGGACATTCTCCCCTATCCTCTAATGGGCTAAATAAACCATCAAATGGGTCTTTATACTCTCCCTTGGTGACATTTTTCTCTTTCCTCCTTGTAGTCTAGACTAAACACATTGTCTTGTTTAGCCTAGGGCTTGGTGGTAACTGCACCAACCCTCACTCCTTGATTCCACCCTTTTTTAATCTCAATATAAACTCCCCTAACTTGCATTTAAAAAAAGGGCATGGAATTCCACCATGGATTTTGTAAGTTAGGGCCACATCTTGGGTGAAACCCTTTGAACAGGGGTTTTGAATGACAGTTTTTAGTAAACAGATCACTACTCACTCCAAACAATGCCAAATGGAGTAAAATCACTTTAATTAAAACTTGAACTCATACCCCTATACAACCAATTAAAAATTTCATTCAATCAAATCCTTTTCCAGATCATACTATATGGAAAACAGTGAGAATTGGGTGATATTTGAGTTTTATTGTTGCTCAATCCACCAAATCTTTACACACTTCATCCAACGCCAACATGGCTGATCTTAGAGGCCTAAATAGGCATTCTCCCAATGCTTATAACATTTTTCAATTGGTTATGGCCATTGGAACTTCTTTTTTACAACTGATGGAAAGGTTGCTTAGCAAATTTTAAAATTTTGCATATTTGACACTTTTGATGTGTCAAAGTCCCCAATGAACTTTGTAGACCTATTCTAGGCCTAAAACTACTCAAAACAACCTATCAACATGCTTCCTACACTACATGAACCCCATGGCCTAAATTGGTCTCTAGGTTTATAAATGACCTTAGAGCCAATCAGCCTTACAAATGTGTTCCTTATTACATCAAGAGGCTCCAAATAGATCCAACATATCAACCTAGGATCTAAGACCATCTAAGACCTATCTAGCACTCAAGAAACAAATGGAATCAAGAGGGTGCCCTGCACCATACTCCTGGGGCTAGAAAAAGTCAAGTCTCTTGAGTTGGTAGATCTAGAACCTTGCATCCAATCTTCTCCAAGGCCTACTCTATCATCTAGGTTGCATCTTCTAAGGGTTTGTCCTTCACTAGACCAGGTACTCATAGTAGGTAATGCTCCAAATTTGTCCAACAATAACAAGTTCATAATCCTTCAAAACCTGCAACATGTCTCATTATGGTAACTTCAACTTGTGATCAACAAAGTACAAGCAATCTACCAACAAAAAACATTCAAATCTTCCCAATTGATAAGTCATTCCATCCATATAGAACTATCACCAATCCTTTAAGTGTCCGTGAGTCCTATTGGGGCTTCAAATTACAAGTAATTTCAAGCACCCTAATATTGAAAATTGTGGTCACTTCATGGAAATGACACATAATGGATGATTAATAATTTGAACAACTAGAGTAAAGGAGGATATGAATAAATTAATTCCAATGGACCCCATGAAAGACTAGTGTTTTTGATCTATAGAAAAGACGATATGAACAGAGAATTAAAATAAATGAAACATGAAAATATAAGAAAACCCATTTCAAAAAATCAGTTTTCCAAGCTCCAGTAAAAATATTAGATATTTACAATGTGTTTTTGGTTGTAGACCATACAAAAGACCGTAAGAAGGCTAAAAAGCATGTTATTTCGACCTTCATAAAAGAAGATGTCGACTTGAAATGAAAATGTATGAAAATGTCAAATCTGATGAAGACCCATTTTATAAGTTGATGTTTCCTACCCGCACAATAAATTTAGGATTCTTAGCTGAAGTTTAAGGCTTCTGACCAAATAAAAACCCAAAAGATATCTTAAAGAAAGGTTATTGACTAACTAGTTTGCATATTAATCTCAAAGGGTTTTGTTAATTTTAATGTAAAATGGTGACTTTTCACCCCAAAAGGGGTATGGTGCCCATTCAACCACATATATAAGTGGTTAAAAAATGTAGATATGAGGGGGAAAAAGAAGAGGAAATAGAAGAGAAATATAATATAAACTTTGGATAATATTGTATTATTTTTTAACCATCAATTCAATCGGTTGTTTTCCTTCACATATGTGTTGTGGATTATCTCATTTTCTGTAGGCAGATTTTTGTAATATTATCTAAAGGAGATAAGGTTATTCGTATTCTTACAGTGAATTCTATGTTCCTATGTTATAAATTTGGATTAAAAATATCTACTCGTGGATTGTATTTGTTCCTTGTAGCTCTTCCTTGAATGGTCCCTTAAGGTTAGGGTTAAATTCATTCAGGTGGGTTATGATATAAACATTTAGGAGATCTCATAAGAAATAGTAACTGGCAGATTTAACAAAGGGGGTAAGTTTAAAAACTGTCTCATAAATCATACATTAAGTCCTAGAGAAATATAAGACTCTGTAGCCAAAATAATAGGAAAGACACTGGTCATTCACAAATCATAACATTTTACCATACCAATTACCTTTACTTTAAAGCAATAGGAATAGTTGAGTAGGAAATATAGAATAAACTAGCAATAGTGTAAATATATAAATTTCAAGTGTAAATATCAAATAGCTTTCATAAATAGCAACAATCTTGAACTCATCTAAAAGACATCTATTCCAAGAACCTTTTCCATTATGAGATAGGGTTCAAATAGATCAAAATAATCAATCTTCTATAAAAAGCATTAGTTATCAAAAGCCACTAGTGAATAGGTATACCCACCTAGGTCTTGCAGAGGAGAAAGTGAGAGAGTTAGTAACCAAATAGGTTCATTCTATAAGTTGGCCAAGTCAAATTGGAGGGTTTGATCATAGGAGTTGGCATTTCCTTAAAACCTATCCAATCTGTTGATTTGAGATCCAACAAGTCCAAAATGCAAAATAAGACAAACAATCTTCAATTTTTTTATGACTGATATATTGTCCTAATTGTGATAGTCAACATAAAGGTCTTTTGTTTATCTCTTCGAACAAGTTCCAAAGCACATCAAGAGGGGTTTATCTAGAAAACAATGTGGAATGAGTAAAAACTTCAAATGTTATTCATTTCCTTCCTCCAATCATACACACCCCCATTGGATTTGACCAAATGATGGATTTTATAACCTTCACACATACATATGGCAGTTACAGCTTCCCAAGACCATTTACATCCTTGGTTTGCAACTTTTAGAACATGGTTAGTTGCTTGACAACACTTTACATCATTGACAACTTTAACATTTTTTAAAAAATGACCTCTAAAATTCACTTAGACACTTTGAACACCTTGTAATGGATCAAAACAACCTTTTACATCATTGTTACCCTTTCATGACTCTTTTACATAGGATTACCTCCTTGACCATATTAGGACCCAAATACTCAACTTGAGCAGCTTGTTACAAATGAGTGACATTGCCCTACAAAATCACTCATCATGCCTTGAATTACATCCAAATGACCTTAAAGACAATAATAGACTCAAAAAATTATGAAATTACTCATGACATGATTGTTTACAAGGTGCTCTTGCACCATACTGCTGACCTTAAAATCTTTCCAAGTCTCTTGGAAACATAGGGAACATCAACCTGCAAGAAAAAAAATTAGTGCCTTGGATCAAAATCATCACCTTAATCTTTTTCTTTTCCTCTTCATCTTATCACCATTCTCATGCCTTTGCTGCAATCAACATCTCCAAAAGTACACAAACTATCCAACCTCTCAACTACTCACATCCATGGAGTATCCAATGGCTGCAACTCAAGGTGTTCCTCAGGCATCCACCTCTCCTACTACACACACACAAACTCATACTTTGTTTGCCTTACATAGGAGTCCCCTAATTGTCTATCTCCCTATTCTCTTGTCCACCAACAACTAGGTTCTTCCCTAGCCTATTCCAATACCTTCTCTATAGTTAGATGGATTAACACCTAAAACCAAACGCACTAGCAACACAAAATTTCAAATCTTCTTGGGCTAGGTTTTGGTGTGGATTGCCTCCTTCGAAGCTCTACCCACAAAATCAGGGTCTTCTAGCTTTGATACCACCTGATGCAAAGTGGGCAACTATAAGGTTAGAAGAGCAAAAAACACTCCTCTAAGCCTAATCCAAGGTGTAATACAACCCCACAAGTAGGGTTCTAAACACACTAATGACAACCAATAAATAATTACACTTCCTAGGGAGGATTTAGAGTGTTTCACACATAGAAAAACTCACCCCAATCTTCCAATCAAATTTGGAGCTCTCCTCTGTAAACCTGGCTCAAGAAACCTCTATTTAGGCCTAGTTCTAGTAGCCTTGCCACACCGATATTTTCAACTTTGTTCAAAATTATTCCAAAGAACCTTTGGGAAAATTTATATATTTGAGTACCCTTTTTGGGATAATACCCAACCCCAAGAGATTAAGGTTTGGCTTTGCTCCTGTACCCCTAAGCACCTACTATGGACACAGACCTAATAGGCCTAATTAGGCTTGATTTACAAAGAAACTACTTGAGAATGGGTGTGAAGAACTAAAATCAACACTTGGACATGTTCCCCTATCCTCTAATGGGATAAATCAACAATCAAACCGGTCTTTATACACTCCCTTGGTGATTTTTTTCTCTTTCCTCCTTGTAGTCTAGACTAAACACATTGTCTTGTTTAGCCTAGGGCTTGGTGGTAATTGCACCAAACCTCACTCCATATTTCCACCCTTTTTGAGTCTTAATTTTCACTCTCCTAACTTTCATTTTCCAAAAGGTTGTGGAATTCCACCATGGAATTTGTAAGTTAGGGCCACATCTTGGGTGAAACCCTATGAACCGGGGTTTTGAAATAGTTTTTAGTAAACAAACCACTACTCACTCCAAATGATGCCAAATGGAGTCAAATAACTTGCATTATAACCTAAACTTACACCCCTATACAACCACTTCAAAATTTCATTCAATCAAATCCTTTACCAGATTGTACTGCTAGAAAATAGTGAGAATTGGGTGAAATCTAAGTTTTATTGTTTCTCAATCCACCAAATCTTTACACAATTCATCCAATGCCAACATGGATGATCTTAGAGGCCTAAATAGGCCTTCTTCTAATGGATATAAAAATTTTCAATTGGTTATGGCCATTGGAACTTCTTTTCCACAACTGGTGAAAATGTTGCTTAGCAACTTTTACAATTTTGCACATTTGACACTTTTGATGTGCCAAAGTTCCCAATGGACATTGTAGACCTATCCTAGGCCTAAAACTACTCAAAACAACCTATCAAAATTCTTCCTACACTACATGAACCCCATGGCCTAATTTGGTCTCTAGGTTTATAAATGACCTTAGAGCCAATTGGCCTTACAAATGGATTCATTATTACATCAAGAGAATCCAAATTGATCCAATAGATCAACCTAGGATCTAAGACCATCTAAGACCTATCTAGCACTCAAACAACAAATGGAATCAAGAGGGTACCTTTCACCACATAAGCATCATAAGCATCACATATGTATCATCATATATGTAATTGAGCATCATAAGCATCACATATGTGTCATCATAAGCATGTAATCCATCACATATGTATCATAAATCACCATCCATCACATAGGTAATAAGCAATCCACATTCTATAAATAAACACAAAGTTAAAAAAATGTCACATGTATCAATCATAAACATGTAATCCATCACATATGTATTTTAAATCAACATCCATCACATAGCTAATAAACAATCCAAATTCCACAAATAAAGACAAAGTTTAAAAATGCCACATAAATATTCACTCTCCCTATCTCCATCTCCTTGGGGTGGCATAGTTCTACTCTTAGGACTTGCTAGAGGTGGAACATGAATTAAAAACATTAAAAGGTGCATCATGAATTAATTATGTAATATAATTATAATTCAAAACATAATGAATTAATTATGTAACCATATAAGTCAAATAAATTTCCATCAAGAAATCAATATTAAATAGAAAATATACTAATCACATACCTCATACATTTCATTCATATCATTGATCTTCTTCTTCATCCAACTCATCATCATGACCATCATCATCATCATCATCATCATCATCATCATCATCATCATCATCATCATCATCATCATCACCACCACCACCACCACCACGACCACCATTGTCTTCATCATAATCATCACTACCATCACCATCACCATCACCATCACCATCACCATCGATATCATCATATTCTTCTTCTTCTTCATCATCATCGAGTAACTGTTGATTGTGATCACCATCTAAATCATCTTCTACTTCTTTGGTATCTTATTCTTCCATCACATTATACTTTATCGGTCTTCCTCTTGGATCATGTTTAACAACAAATGACCAATCCAGTTTATGTGGAACCTCTTAGTAAAATACTTGCTCACATTGGCTTGGAAGAACATAGGGATCATCCCCAACTAGTTCAAATGACCTTGTATTAACCATTGTAAATCCATTATCATGTTTAATAATAGTTCTATCAAGGTCATTTTTATTCAGTTGTATCCTGTACCATTTGATGATGAACAAAACTAATTTGAAGGAATTAAAGTCACACTCAAGTATATCATCCAAAATTCCATAGTATCAATTTTGAGACTCTTGAGGATGTATTTCATTTCTTGATGAAATATTTGTTACCTCAAAGACTACAGTTATCCAAGAATCACAAGTTTTCTTTGTGTCATCCAGCTTTTTGATGCAAAATTTATGACCATTGTAGCACATAACATTGTGGTGTATGCCCTGCAATATGTCAAACATGTAAAAATTGTTGCATTGTGAGTTGATAAACATATTGGTGATTAACAAATTTATACATACCTATTTATCTCTTAAAGCACATGCTAAATCAATTTCCCTTTGCGTAAAATTAGAATCTCCATTACAATGTGCTTCTTTAACCAATGAAGCCACATCTTCCCATGTTAATGTGTGACCAAAATATTGACAACATTTAATCCATACCATCATCCAATCAAGATTGTTTTCAATATACAAATATTTTGCATCCCACTCTTGATCAGCTGTACAAAAAATAAATAGACGTCTTACAACCAATTTATTTTAAAGATTAAGAATTAATTAACTACAATAAAATCTTATAATTACCTCTCACTTTCCTCAATCTACCTTTCTCCATCAAGTACTCCCCTTTGAATTTTTTAATGGGGTTGAGATCCCAAATGCGATCCATGTGGATCTTTGTTGCAAACTTACGAAGATATTTAGAAATGTACATCATAGTTTGGTATACTATATATCCTTCCACCATAGAACCCTCAGGATGTGCTCTTTGTCGAACCAAAGACTTAAAAAATTTCAAGTGACTCTCAACCATCCACATTGACCTAGTGTGTACATGTCCACACAATTCAATCTCCTCAACTTGGTGTATGAGGTAGTGTTCTTGTGCATTGAAGAAAACTGAAGGTAGACACTTTTGCATTTCACACATTAGATGAGGAATTTTTCTCTTCCAGTATTTTATATCTTCTTTATGGATTTATTTACATGACAACCACCTACAAGATATTCAAAACACAAAAATATATATTACATAACAAGTAAAATAAATCACAAATATAATATCTATACAATGAATTGAACAAATATCACTACTTACCTCATGTATTTTCCAAGATCACATATGACTTGCTTGACATTATTGTTGAAAAGGTCTGGGAGAGATAGAGGTAGAACGTACTACAACAATTATAAAATTATCTTTCATTTTTTTCTAACATAATACAATGAAAAGTACATGCACAATATACAAATACATAGTAAATACACTAGAACATGAATTACCTTAATGAAGGTATTCCAATCATGCATTTTCATCCAAGTTGGCCCAAATGCACTTTTCTTTGATATGAGATTGTTTATGTTCACAACAAATCCTATGGGAAATCAAATTTTTCGTATGACTTCTTTTAGAGCATTGCTTTGTTGGTCCATTAATAACCAAGGAAGGTCAGTCATATTAATCTTGTCTCCATGGCTATTTGATTGAATGACATTTTTCATTGCATGATTGGATTCCTAAATGTCACTACAAATTTTGAAATTTTTTTCTTTGTCACACCTTCCATCCAATATTTTCCATAATGTCTCTATTATATTCTTTCCAATATGCATAGTACCAAACAAATGCACAATTTGTAACTACTCGCAATAGCACAACCTACTAAGTTGTCAGGGATACCTTTTTATTCCCTTAGGAAGGTGGTCATTAATGCCTTGACGACCGTCACAGTCATCAATCACATCATCAGTAAACAAAATGCGATAGAAAAGATGTTTTATGACATTAAAAACCATTAGATGGAATGGAATTACCTTGACAATTAATTCAATTATATTCCAACTTCCATGGGTGAGATGTCATTCTTTGTGGTTTTGATGCATTCTCTTCTTTCGCATTGAAAAAATATATTTTAGTATTTTAATACTTATGAATTTTTGTGGAGAAAGTGCCTATACTCATCAAATGCCTGCTTTCCTAAACTTTTCAAATGATGAGATTTCATCTTTGGACCACAAACTAGACATGCAAATTTTCCCTTTGTTTGAAGACCTACAAGATAATGTATAATTGGATTAAATATGTTATTTTTTTAATTAAAAATATCATGCGCAACTTGAACACTATAACATACCACAAAAATGTGTTAGCCCTGGGCCATCATGTATTGTCCATACAAGCATCACATGGATTTGAAATTGTCTTTGTCCTATTGGTCTAGAGACATCATACTTAGTGACATTATTCCATAACTCCAACAACTCATCAATAAGAGGCTCAATATATACATTCATATCTTTAACTTGGTACTTACCTAATCGAATGAACAAAAACTTTACATAATTATTATGACCATTTTACTGCAATATTTATAATTAAATGTAGACAACTATTAAATGATAAAATCCCTGGAACAATCATTGCCAACATTATGTGCTCCCTCTTTATTGGCATCCATGGAGGAATGTTATTGTTGATAACAAAAATAGGCCACATTGAGTAAATAGATCTTAGCTCTCCAAATGGATTCACACCATACATTACTAATGAAAGCCTAAGATTATGAGGTTCTTCTTTAAAGTGTGGCCACTTTTCCTCTATGTCCATAAATACTGAACCATCCACAGGCATTCAAATAATGCCATCTTGAATTCTATTGTGTGCATGGTAATCCATAAACTACAACAAGCTAGTGCACTTGAATAATCGTTTCATACATGGAATAATGGGAATATAACGAAGAACCTTGAGAGGCACCTTTTTTGTTATTTGATTTGTTCGATATCTATTGATATGAAATTCAAGGCATTCAGTTCGAAATTCATGTTCTTTGTGATATATAATATGATCATTGGGACAAACATCTATTGCTTGATACTCCATTCCAATATCTTTCATAATGGAAGATAATTCTTGGTATGAGGAGGTAGAATATTTGATGGTGGTAACAAAAACTCACCTATCAGTCTACAACAAAAAAAAATAATTTGTTAATATAAAGAATATTAATGGTACATGACTCACCATTTATTAACTATAATGACATATATGACATACCTTAACATACATGAGATTGTGAACTTGACATGGATGATGAAACTATCCCGGTTGATAGTGGTGAAGCTACTCCGATTGGTAGTGCTGCTAAGAGGACTAGGGCGAATGTCAAGAAAGTTGTGGGTGCTTCTGCTAAGGATCTCCCCAATCTCAAGGAAAAAATCAAATATTTGCATGGGATTAGCAACACCCTGGCTAATGCCCTGAAAAAAATGAATTAGTTTCTCTTCTTGGGTCTGGCTGGTTTTGTTGGCTTTGTGGGGCTTTAGTTGGTTTTCTATGGTTTTCTGTTGGCTTTTCGTTGGCCTATTCCTTTTTGTCTCTTGTTTCTTTTTCTGTTAAGCTCTAGTTGTAAAGGGTTACGGGGCCCCTTCAAAACCTATTTTTACCTTAATAAAAAACATACATGAGATTGTTATGTTGTATAAAGCGTTCATAAACTTCAAGTTCACCAACAACAATACAAAAGAGAGAAGAGTTGTCTGGGAGCCTTCCTAAAGGCCTCATATGCCTTCTCAAGTAGAGGTAAATAATAAACAACACCAAGGTCATCTTGATCTTCATGATCAGCTGTGCCAGTACTAAATGTGTCATGGATCAATGTATTTGTACCATCATCTTCAATTGTGTTTTGTGGCTCATGATCATCATCTTTTATGGGATCATTATCTTCAGCTTCGATATTCACACCTCCATGTTCCTCCACTTTGAAAACCATATTCTTTAGGTTGTGTTGATCCATATAATGTGCTCTAGGGTGCTCGACCTATATAAAAATGGTCAACATAAATAAACCATGATCATGATCTCATCATCAAGTGATTTCTTATGTATATAAATTGTTAAAGTGATATAATGAAGAACTTACCAATGGATGATAATCATGTCCCCCTTCAATGTGACCATGCAACCTATAATGTTTCTTAGTTGTTTTGATTAGAAGTCTTCTAGTCTTTAACCCCTTACAAATTTTGTAGGGACAATAACATTTTCCATCACCTTTTCTTTTCAAGTTAGACCATAATCTAGCAATTCTCTCCTTATTTTGTTGTTCACTGATATTATCTGACATGGTCTTTCTTCACAGGCAAAAAATCAAGCTATAGAACTATCTATATAGAAGTTGAAATATTAGTTATGAAATGACGTTTCGGTATAACATACCAAATTAAATTACTTGAACATATAAATAATGCAAATTAAACCAAAACCATTTAACTCCTCTTTTTCATCTAAAAACATATCTAATCGCTTTGTGGTGATTTAGAGTAGGTGATATGCTAATGGCTTTGTGGTATGCAATCCTTGTATCATATCTTAAGTTGACTAATGTCTATTTGGGATAATCCATGAGTGTCTAATGTGAATTCATTATCAATGTTGTGAAGTCATCAATAGTATGGTGATAGTCATCCTTATAGGATCCTCTCAATACTATCCAAATCAGTGACAAGTAAGACAAAATTCTCATTCACAGTTGCCAAAATTTTTTCTCTTAGTTGCCACAAAATTTTCTCTCACAGTTGCCACAAAATTTACTTTTCTTCATTTGTATCTTTTGGAAAAATATTCCTTGATGACCTCCATGAAACCACCCAAATTTAAATTCACCTCCATCACTAAATCAAGTGGAGTTCCTTCAACTCCTCCTTGGCTAGCAAGCTAGCAATCCAACATTGTTGAACTAGAATTCTAATTTAAGTAGGGAAGACATAAATTCTAATTTAACTGAAATTCTCTAATCTAAGAAATTACAAAGAAATACATCTCCAAATTCCAATTTAAGTAGGGCAGACATAAATTCTAATTAATTAGGGCGGAAATAAATTCCAATTTAACTAAAATGCTCTAATCTAAGAAATTACAAAGAAATACATCTCCAATTTATAAATATAATCATTAACAACATCTACATCAATTTTCTTGTCAAACTTAGGAACGTCACAACTTACCTAGGCTCTAAAGAGAGTCCAATTTCCAAATGACCTTTCCAATGGGGCCCACTACTTATTTGGGTTACTTTAGAGCATCGACACAAATTGGTTCATCATCCTTGATCTTTGTTTTCCTCAAGCCACCTAGATCAACAACTTGAAGGAATTCGAGGAGTTAGTAGCTATTTCTTCAATATCATTGAATCTCGTCTTTAATTCAAATATCCAATATTTGACTGCACTTGATGGTACATGCAAGAGCAACTAGGTTGTGATAGCACTTCTCTAAATTAGGCTAGTAATTTGGGGAACAATACACTGGTTGAGAAATTTATTGTACCAAAGTAAAAATTGAACAAAATAAAACATAAAATTGATAATTACAATATAGCTATTACATGGGCTTAAGTTGACAATTGACACTCTTCTTGGGTGCCTTAAGTTGATAGAAATGGGATCTAGAGGGTGTCTTTGAACAAACCAAAACAAACACTAACTAAAAGTTGTCATGAGCACTTGTTCAAATGTCTAGACCTGAAAATGAAAACTCATAGTTTTTTCAAAGTCAAGGGACAAAAGCATTGTAGATCTTATGATAAAGGATGAAACCCTTTTGGTTGAAGGAGTGATCTCATGTAGAGATCGCATTTGAGTTTTAATGGTGGCTAAAATTGATGATATTGGGTGTGTGTGACACTTATAAATGTCATGGATGTAATCATTTATGTTTCAATTTGTTGTAGCTATTATAGACTTGTAGTAGAATATTATAATATTGTAATGCCCCATTTAATATAATAGATGACATGTGATGTAGATTCTTCGAAGTATTGTATTCTTAGTTTGTTGATGTGGTTGTATATGCATGGGTTGTTATCATTGCAATTGTCTTATTTTGGTCTATTATTGTTGTGGTAGAAGTGTTTTATAAACAATTTTCAACATGTTTAATATAAATACAATTTATAGTTTATCTTTCATTATGGATTTGCTCCATAATTTGGGTTATCCATGTAAATGCAAGATTGGAACAAAATTTGTGGGTATGCTATTATTTATATGAATGTGATGGGAAACTTCTAGTTTTGTGAGACTTGAGCAAAATAGATTAGGGTTTGTTTATTTTAGGGTTAAATAATGAAGTCTAAAGCATATTTTTAGAGTTTCTATGTCACATTAATATAACCCAGGTATTTTTTGAGGTTATGGTTAAATATTTAAGTCCAAACTTGAAATAGCCAAAATATTTCCATAAGATTTTGTGGTTATGTTTTCCAGTTTATCAATCAAAGATGTTTTGGTGGTTATGTTTTCTATTTGGGGATTCATTGATTGAGCCCATGTAACAACTTTTTGAGGTCATTTGTGCCTTCAAAATTCAAAACCATGGTGGCTATGGTCTACAGATGATAACTATTTATTTCTTATAAGAGTAGAAAATCATAATGGTGAATGCTACAAAATGCTTACATAGGAACTCAAATAATCACAATTTATCAAAACACACTAAACTCCTATGAAAGTTGCCATTTATAACCATCTATCTACATCCAAGAATTTTTTTAATTGTATCATCTCCCTTCAAATGTGTGTGATTTATCATTGTTAACAAAAAAATGTATAGAACATTTTGTATTCAAGTGGATTGCCCCAGACTTACACAAGTATGTTGGAATGAAAATAGATTCATAATGAAGTGGTATAGAATCCTTGCATGCCAAGTATAGCCATGGGAAGGTCCAAATTTTGAGTCATTTGTTGTCCATGGGAAATTACAAGGTATGGGTACCTTGCATCCCTGCATCGGGAAGATGGAGAACAACAAGCTTGAAATTTGTACATGTACCAAAATTGCAAGCATTGGGATGGAAATGTCTTGCAAAAACCTTGAATCCTTGCATCTTGGAGGCAAGGGAAAAAATGCCAAAAAAATTCTACCACCTCATACCCAAAATACAAGCAATGCCCCAGATATGTCTTGTTATAAATTTAGAGTCATTAAGGTGATGCTTCGCTGGTAGACCATCAAATACCATTAAGCATATTATTGTCTCTATTAGTAGAAGAAAAAAATCTCTTGAAAACTATGACTACTATCACTTCACGCAAGTACTTGAATTCCTCCTAAATAAAAGCCCTTTTTTACAGATTAAAGGGGTAAAATAGCACTATTACTGTTATGTTGGCTCATAACTAGAATAAGCATACCTTTGAAAGAAATTATCGATATGCCTTGATTAGATTATTTGACTAGGTTAATCAAATGACATGCTAATAGTTGTTGTAGGTTGCAGATAACAACCCAAAACCCAATTGCTTTTTTTCTTAACACAAATCCATTTACAACAAAACACATCACAATTCCTCAAAGGGCTCTTTAGTGATTAACAGATCTATGACTAGTTCCATTCACCATGGCCTTAACATTACACGTAGTCAACAGGAACCATAGGAAATGACAAATGTAAGAAAATTTGAAATAGGTTACCTACAAGTGTACATGAATATACAAGGAGGCTTTATTGCACTTAACTTATAATAGGGTCACGAAGTTCCTTCTAAGAATTTGTATACAATCCACATAAATCAAAATCAATTCTTTCCTTCTGAAGCTTCAATGAACCTTTAGATTCGTTCATTTTCAAGGCAAACTCTACATCAACTACGGATTCCATTTTGCATAAGGCATATTTTAGCAACAACAATTTATTCTAAATGTATCAAAACAAATTTCTTTTTGAAACACTAGAACAAAAAACCATCTTTTAATTTACTATGCATGTTATCAATCTCACTCGAGGAGTGCGTGGTTGTGGAGAGATTGCTCCAGGGGGGGGGGAGGGAGGCAAGAGAAGCTTCATTATCTTTGGCAGATGATGCTCCCAACCTGTGCAGCTTCAACATCTTTTAAAATGAACCTGCGGTTTTTTTTTTTAAATAATAGGGTAAGTGAAAGAAGTTGTGTCCACTTTTTGGCCAAAAAGTGGAAGTTTCCCTTTTTTTTTCGATTTTGTCCCGTTTGACCTAAATATTTGAGGCACTTAAAGGATGATTCTTGAAAAAATTCAGTGATAGAAAATGTAGTGCTCGAAGTCTACTTTCCAAATATGTAATTTTTTTAATACCCAGATCTTAAAATAGAAGTTTGAATAGGCATGAGTAAAACCTATAGTTTAAAAGTCACTTTTTAGGGCCATACCATGCCCGTGTATGACAAGCATAATTTGACCTAAATGAAAGTAATTTTCTTTATCCTTTTGGGAAAAGATCTATAACTCACTCACCTTTGATGAGGATTTTTTTTGTTATTTTTTAATTGGGCATAATCACTGTTTTGAAAAATATGCATGTGTGACAAGCATAATTTGACCTAAAATTAACATTTTTTATTTTTTTTTTAAACTGTATAGATTTTTCTATAGTTTGATGCCATATAATTTTTTTTTCAAAATACTTAAAGACAAAAAAGTTATTAAATTTTTAAAAAACCATGTTATTTCAAGTTTATGGATCTCTTTCATTAGAAATTATTTTAAAATTAGAAATATTGATCCATTCTCTTAAAAAATTATATATTTGGAATCTAGACAGTGTGTACTATAATGGGTTTTTGTTGTTTAAAAAAATTCTAAAAATTAGTTGTTCAGATCTATTTTTGAAGTCATTTTTTTGTATGAAGCTTGATTTGGGCTTGAGGTTGCAGGTCAAACTAGTTCCAAGCCTCAAGTTCGGCTTTCTGAACCATTTACCAAGCCTAATCCGAACCTCCAAGCAGGCCCCAAAAAAATCTTTTTACAAACAGGATCCCATGTTGAGAACAGGATCTCGTGTTGAAAATGGGATCTCATTCTATATTGCAAATTATTAAAAAAAAAAACCAAGCGGGATCCCATTTTGAATCCCGTGTTGAAAATGGGATCCCATTTTGTTTTCCATTAATTTTTTTTTCAAAATTGTACAAATATATGATCATTTAACATAATAAAACATGTCTTCAAATGTGCAAGTTTTTACATGATATATTATGATTTAGTTGTCCTTTGGATGCTCTTTTGTTGCAATTTTAGATCCACTTTTTGAAGGTGAAATTTATTGCATAAGTTTTTTGTCATGGGGTCTAAACAACGTCAAAAGAAGAAACAAAGGAGGAAATTGACTATCGAGGAAATTCAAGAAGAACAAGAGAAGGAGGCCAAACGTCAAAGGGATAGAAGAATGATGATTCGACAAATGAATAATCCTGATGCTTTTGGATCCACAACAATGGAAGAGACAAACATTCAAGATGATGCCTTGGGGGATCAGATGTACATAGATGATGCAATTATGGATGATGATGATGTGAATGAAATAATTATGAAGAATATTCCAAGTACAACATCCTCAAATCTAAGTACATCTTCAAATTATCTAGGTACATCTTCAAATCCTTCTCTGCAAGACATGGATAATGTGATTATAGGTGATATTCATAGTGATGATTTAGTAGAAGCTGGATATACAAATGTTGAGATTGATAGAATTGCCCATGAAAATGAAAACCTTCATGTTGGTAAAGATGAAATTCTTTTGAATGTTAAAACTAAAAATCTTTTTGAACATGGTGAAAATAAAAATCCTCCAATTGTTGAAGATCAGGGAAACTTTTTTATAAAAATTAAAAAATATGTTCTGGATAATCTTCCTGGTAAGATTTCTTGAAGATAGATAAGAACATATGCCAATAGAATATAAAAAGAAATTTTTTATCAAAAAAACTTGCAATTAAATGTCAGCTTATGATGTGATTGATGAGAATGTGGAAAATGAGAAAAGTGATGAAAAAAATAGGCATCTATGTGAAACCATCAGAAAAAGATCAATTCGTTAAGCATGCTATGTCTATTGTTGCAAGTGCGATTGAATCTATTGGTACAACAAGTCAATCGAAAGATAAGAATGCGACACGACGAGCTATAAAAACTGCCATAGTGAATAAAGAAACCTTGAATAAAAGGATGGTAAGAAACATTAGTGAAATTTTAAAGATGCATCCTAAAACATTGGTTAGAGTAGCTAAAAGAAGAGAAAGTATTGAAAGTGATCCAATCAACCAAAGTTGGATTTTTAGTGGTAGACTTTGTAGGTCAGATATGAAATTGAATATTGAAGTGAAATCTTTGGTTGAAAAGTTTTGGCATGATAATACAAAGGTATCATCTAATGCTAGAGATGTTCTAAAGTTGAGAGTGGGGTGTAAAATTCGTGACCCTCATCCAAAACACCTATTAGACACAACTCAAACTGAATTTTATAAAAAAAAATTGGATGAAGTTTTGTTACCTAGAAATAATACTATAAGTCAAAGATCATTTGAAAAATGCAAGCCCTGGTATGTGAAAATTAACAAGCAAAGAGTCTCTTGTTGTTGTAAAATGCATGTGCAATTTCATTACTATTATGATGTTTTTTGATACATACATTGTGTTTTGCATAGTAACATGCTTATCCAAGAATGTGGTATTGATATGCCACCTGAATCAATCAAAGAATTTGTAGCAAGTTTATTTTGTCAAAGAACTGATGGGAAATTATTTTATTTGCATTCATGTATCTCTGGACAATGTTCTAGTTGTGGCAATTTTTCATCACTAGTAGAATGTATGCATGAGAGTAGTGAAACTTATTTTGGACAACTAGTGGATGTTAGAAGATTTAAGAATGTTGAGTATCCCTTAAAGGATGGGAAAACAGGAAAGTGTGTCAATTTAATCACAGAGAAGGTTAGTGTACATGCATTCATGTTACAATTTAAAAGTAAGATTGTACCAAAATATGTGACACACTCTCAACATGCTAGATGGCTTGATTCTCAATTTCACACATGTAGAAATGCATTTCCAGTTGGAAGTATACTATCAGTGGTGGACTTTGCAAAAAACTATACTCTTAAGACACAAGAGGAAATTCAATCTCAATATTACCATTCAACTCAAGTTGCCATTTTTGTTCATATTATTTATAGACACGTAGATGATAGCACGGAGGATGATAGAAAAATCCTAAGGGAGTATCATTTCTATATGAGTGATAATAGGATGCACTCGTCAGAGTTTGTTCAATATTGTTTCAGCATATTTTATAGAAATATAAGAGAAAGAGGAATCTAGATGACAAAACATCTTATATGGTCAGATAATTGTACTGGATAATTCAAGAATGCTCATATGTTTTATTGGTTAAGCAGGGCTCACAAGGAATACAATATCCAACATATATGGAGTTTTTTTGAAGCTAGACATGGTAAAGGAGAACATGATGGAGGTGGTGCATGTGTTAAAAGAATTCTTGCTAGAGAGAAATTAAAATTTGAAGATAATGCAAAATTTAAAGATGCACGTGCAATTGTAGATTGGTGCAACACAACCTTATCTAATGGATCAAGTGTGAACTCTACAATTCAACAATTCCTTTTGTTAGTTGAAGAGGAAAACATTGTGCTGAAACTTGATTGTGAGACAATTAGCGGATCGACAAAATGGCATTCATTTAAGAGTTCAAATGCAAGAACATGGACTATATGGATAAGGGAACTTGCATGTTTTTATCAGTTTTGTATTTTAGGTGATTCTGATGTATGTGAGAATACTGAATGGGTTGAAGATTGGAATCAAAGATCATTGACTCCTACTCAAGCACAAGATCAGATTAACACAATTGAAGATAATGATGAACTGTTTGCATCAGATGATTATGATCATGTTTCAGACCTTGTACATAAAGGTAATCATATTTTATTATTTTGTTGGCCATTTAATAAAATTAGTTTCAAACTTTTTTATATTTAGTGTATATTAAAAATGGTATTTTTTAAATTCTAAATTGTGATAATTTATTAATTTTTTGTTTGTCTAGGACATGTGTGTGTCGTTGTTGCACCTGAGGACAATGAAGAGGAAATAGAATATTGGTTGGCTCGATGTGTTTAGACTAAACACAAACTAGTTAATCCTCGAGAAGATGACGATGGTTTTCATTATCCGACTAGTTCAGTGGTAGTTGTTGGAACTTGGCTAAGGAAATATTTGACAAGGAAGAATGGTTTGTCCGCTTTTGAAGATTATGAAACACATAAGAAGATAATACACTACTCACATTTGATTGTTGCAACAAATATACAACTAGTGAGATATCGCAAAAGACCTAGTAATAAAAAGTTGTAGACAATTTCTATGGAAGATCACGAGACAATTATAGATGCTTTGGAAAAAAGAGTGGATGCAGATGTTACAATGGAATAAGTATTTAAATAAAGAGGTATGTATACATTTTAAATGTCTGTATGTATATATTGCATATATATAATTTCTTTTTATTACATACCATTTGATCATGTAGATGGTTTAAATATTTTTGTTTGATATATATAGGTCCATCCCCTTATTGAGAGCTCTTACACAATTGTGTTACATGTAATAGAATAAGTGTTTAATATATAGAGGTACGTATAATTGTTTTAAAATTACATGTCTTTTGAAATGATTTAAATTGATATAAATTGCTTTTTAAATATATATAGGTTTTCATAATTCATTTAAAATGTGAACTTGACTATTTTGCACTTCCATCTAGATTCTAATTTTTTTGTCCTTATTATTTTGATCCCCTTAAGCCACATGTCCCAGTAGTACACCCATTCCCTTAAGCTAAGTCATGTCCTAATCAATTAATTTCCACTTAAGCCATGTCCTATAATTTAATTCAAATGATCCTCTTTGAAGGCACATGTCTTATTTCTAGTTTGATCCCCTTAAGCCACATGTCCCAATTGTATACCCATCCCCTTAAACCAAGTCATGTCTTAATCAATTAATTTCCCCTTAAGCCATGTCCTATAATTTACTTCAAATGATCCTCTTTTAAGCAACATATCTTATTTCTAGTTTTATCTCCTTAAGCCACATGTCCCAATTGTACACCCATCCCCTTAAGCCGAGTCATGTCCTAATCAATTAATCTCCCCTTAAGCCATGTCCTACAATTACTTCAAATAATCCTCTTTTAAGCAACATGTCTTATTTCTAGTTTGATCAACATATCTTATTTCTAGTTTGATCTCCTTAAGCCACATGTCCCAATTGTACACCCATCCCCTTAACTCGAGTCATATCCTAATCAATTAATCTCCCCTTAAGCCATGTCCTATAATTTACTTCAAATGATCCTCTTTTAAGAAACATGTCTTATATCTAGTTTGATTCCCTTAAGCCACATGTCCCAATTGTACACCCATCCCCTTAAGCCGAGTCATATCCTAGTAATCAATTAATTTCCCCTTAAGACATGTCCTATAATTTATTTCAAATGATTCTCTTTTAAGCAACATGTCTTATTTCTAGTTTGATCCCCTTAAGCCACATGTCCCAATTGTACACCCATCCCCTTAAGCCGAGCCATGTCCTAATCAATTAATTTCCCCTTAAGCCATGTCCTATAATTTACTTCAAATGATCCTCTTTTAAGCCATATATCCTAATTAGTTAATTTCCCCTTAAGCCACATGTCTAGGTAGTTTTAACTTAAATTCACCCCCTAGATTTAAATCCTATATATAATATATATCTAGCTATTTTTTGTTGTTGTAAGTTTGCTTTAAAGTAGTTTTTTGTTGTTGGTGGCATGTGAAATGAGTTCATGAATCTTTAGAATTAAATCAAGATTTCCAATGGATTGGTAAGCATCCTTTTTTTTTTTAAATGTTTAGTTCTAATTTCTATATTTGATGTTTTTCAATGATAAAAATTGTTCAATTACTTAAATAATTTTCCCTTTTAAACCATGTCCTAATTGGTACATGCATGCATCATTTTTATGGTTAAATTTGACTTACTTAATTTATTTTTGTATTTTTAATTAAATTTGACCTAGTTTATTTCTAATTAAGTTTTGGTTAATTTTTTTTTGTGTGCATGTAGGTACGTCTTGTAACCAGGCTTTTAATTGTGAAGATTTAATTTAAAATCTCTAGATCACTTTTGAAACTGTGGAGATCTAATTTATCTAGAATGCTTTTGAAACTGCTTTTAATGTCTTAGATTGGATCAAACTTATATAATACTTTAGATTTTAGAATATTGAGTTAGACTTTAATATATAGATTTAAGACATGTGGATCTTGAAATTTTTTAATTATCAAGATGTGGATGAAGCTAAATTATTAAATTTTCAAGAGATGCACCTAGATTAAACTTTTAGTATGTATATATGTGTGCATGTACATGGTTATTTTAGAAATTATCAATTGCTTTGAATTAAATTTTTAATGTATACAGCATTTGTGTGTGTACACGTGTTATTTTTTTAAAATATCAAAATTCCAAGTGTTTTATTTTTAATGTATATATATATGTGTACATGTGTACAAGTGTGCTATTTTTATAAATATCAATTGCTCATGTGTATATGTGTTCAATTGCACTTGCTTCATTTATTTTTAATCTATAAATTTAGTTTTAGTATCATGTACGTACACATACACATGTATATAGATTTAGATTAAAAATAAATGAAATTTACATAGCTCGAGATGATTATAAATAAATAAATATATGTATAAATATAATGTCCATGAAACACATGTATGTATGTGTACTAGAGAAGTGAACACTCGAACGTAAAACATATATATATATATATATCACATGTACAGGCACTACATATATGTATATCAAGTCTAGATGTGTCATGTTCAACAAGTCCACGTGTGGTCAACATGAAATATAATCAAAGTGTACACACAAAATAAACAAGTCCTAGTGTGTACACATGTACACATGTACATCAATTCCATGCTCAAAATGAAATATATAATCAAAGTGCGCAAAATAAACAAGTCCCATGGGATGGAATGATCAAATGCCAGTAAACTGCATGAAACATGTAACAAATCTAACCCCTAAAATGAAGATGACTGTAAGCCCTAAATATGATCTAGATTCCGCTACAAGCCACGCGAATGAAGAGGAGAAGATCCACTCTACAAGAGAAAAATGTTCAAGTTTGTAAGAGTTCTACGTAGTTCATGTTCATATATATATATATATATATATATATTTAAAAAAAATTTAAAAATTTCAATTATAAGTTCAATAGCACATACATGTACGAGTAGGCTCATGTCCTCTAGACTCTACTAAGGGCTCTGCATCTCTAGGTGCTATAGGGGCAGTCGATGGCACTGGTATCTCATGCTATATAGTACATGTACACACACACACACACACACATATAGGGCGTGTGCACAAAGATGGTGGTCAGAAAAGTGGACACCACCCAAAAAAAACTTGGAAAAATAGGTAGCGCATACGCGGTTTTAAAATTTCAAATTCCCGCATACACGCTTAGGTTTGTTCTTCCCAAGCCTAGAAAAGGTAGTGCATACATGCTGCTTTTAGGAAAATGAGTGTGTATGCACTACGCCTAGGAAAATTAGCACGTATGCATTGCTTATAGGAAAATGAGCACGTATGTGCTAATAATCCAAATAAAACCGTGTACGCAGTGCCCGGTAAAAAAAGTTTAAAAAAAAAAACTGGGTCTCATTTACCCATAAAGTGCATTTTTTACTTCATTTTTTCCCCATTTTCTAACCTAAACCTCGAACGGGGTGGTAAATTTGTCCTCCAGGCTATGGATCAAGGTTAGTTTTTGTTTATTTTTGTCTTTCTTTCTAGTTTATGCAATTTGTTTTACATTTTGAATTTAATTTCATTAATTTTGATTAGGTTTTTTCATTTTTTGTTTCAAAAACTAGATTCTTCTAATCCACAACAAGAAAAACCAAATGCACCTTCTGAAAACCCACAAGAACAACCAAATGCACCTCCTGAAAACACACAAGAACAACCCCCAATTCCTCCTTTTGACTGCACAGCCGAAACACAAGAAGAATTAATTAATCAGTTAGGACAAAATACATCTTAAATCAATAGACTGATTGTAAAATGAAAACTTCTAAACTTGAGCATCATCAATCCCTCGCCACTAGCCTAGAAACATTAGCTAGTGGTGCCATAGCTATTTCCACAGAAATTACCAAATGGGGAAGCTTTAGGGATAGGTGACATCAATTCTATGCCAATGGGCTATCATACGATGGAGTAAAAAACAAAAATATTTCTAAACAAAAAATATGTGCCCTTTTTGTTGATCCCAAAACTATTCAGTCATTATCTCTTAATGCAAAGAGGTTTCCCATACATTGGTGTACCAATGTGTAGATGAAGAATCTTTTTTGGCAGAGGTGGTGAATGGTCTTTGATGATCCACCTGGTAATAATTATGAGGTGCCATTATATTTTTTGAGAAAAATATATTGTGAGTTTGTGCTCAATGTGGGGCCAAACTATTTTGACATGAGAGAGTTCCATGGTAGAGGTGGTGGCTCTGCCCAAGATAGACCTGGAGCCCATAGGCGATTAGCCGCAGAGAGTCACTTCCCCCTAGCACCCAAACCCAAGGTGCATTAGGTTGTCCCATTAGAGCTGAAAGAGTCGATGGAGCTACAAACTCTTCAGGTGGCCACAACATTGACTAGTGCCATCATCCAGCCTGGGACGTCATTAGCACACCCTATTGTATTAGATGTTGAGCCGTTAGAGGGCAACAAAGAGCCCATCGAGCATATGTGTGTCAGTTTTTTGGGGATATGCTCGGGGATAGATGATGCAGCCGGTGCAGATAGATACTCATATCATCTATGCACAATTTGTGGTTGTAGATGTCAGGCTCACACGGTTGAGGATGTCGCATTGACAAATGAGTTGATGGACATGGTCTTTGCCCATGAGCCACAAACACAGGTGTGTTGATTTGAATTCATAACATTTTATTTATTAGTCACTTTAAATTTGTAATTACATAAATTAATTTTCATTTATACTTCAATTTAAATTGAGACAAATAATATGCATTTTAGGATGCAGCAGCGGTATCCCATACACCTCCCCCAATTACCATAGCTGCAACTTCGATGCCTGAGGTATAAATTTTCTAACATGTTAAAATAGAATAGTACACTTGGAATTCAAAAAAATACAAGATATACTATCTTTAATGCTTGGTCCAATTTATGGTTTGTAGGTGTTGACAGGGGATGAAATGTCCTAGATTGATGACATCATGCTCTCAGCGATTGATTTTGGCCTACAAGGCTATACGATATCATATTTTGTACAACTCTTTTTATGTATTATTTTGATGGAATATGCAAGTCATTTCATTTTAGATTTTTAAAATTATGTTTAATTTATTATCTGTACTAATATCTCATGTTAATTTTGTGTTTTTAGGGTACCCCCTCTGCATCTACGGCTTGTCCTAAGAAAAATAATTCCTCGAAGACGCCAAAACATGTGAAGAAGTTAATTGAACACATTTTTAGTTGTACAATTGTTTGAAAATGTTGAAATCAAGTATTAGTTGGGGTTTGTAGATTGATTAGTGTTTTTTTTGTCTATTTTACATGTACAACGACCATTGAGCTTTGTGGATATGTTGAATGCACCTGATTCACCCGCGGATCAAGAGAGGGCGGAGGTATGTGTCTACTCTATTTTCTTGATTTCATGATTATATGCACACATACATGTGACTTGTGACACATTATAATCTTATAATTTTTTCATACAGAAAATATCCATACCTATTTCATCAATGGCGAACCCTCCTCCTTGCACTGGAGAAGTATCTTAGGATTTGGTACACTTTTATTTGATATGTAAAATTAATTGTTTTCAACCTTCAATACTTGTCATTATATTAATTGTATTTAATCTTTGTACATTTTTTGTATAGGTAATAGCGATAGTTTCTACATCGATGGTGAGCCATCCTCAGTCCATTGGAGAAGCATCTTAGGCACAGGTACGTCATTGTTCTCTATATTATAGCTTTTAAGTGTTTTTGATATATTTATGTTAGTAAATTGTATTAATTTTACATTTAATCTACAATAGACTCCTTCACGGTATGGCCATAATGTGGATCAATTTAAGTATGTCTTCAAGAAAACTCCTAAGACTGACAAGGAGAGGAGAGCAAAGACATTAGCTCCTGGATCAGTTGATGAGGTAATCTACATTTCAATTGCAAAGGACTTAAAGTTAAATGCATAGTTATGATGTTAATTGTGAACTATTTTCCACAAAAGAATTCTAACTTGGCTTTTGAATTGTGGTTTTGCAACCATCTGTAGAGCCGCGTACTACATTGAAGAGGCTTGATTTTGATGATCCACCACAAGTTTAGGATCATATAGTGTTAGTTTTGGTCATAGAATGACCAATACATGTAGATATATTCTACATTTTTATTGTATATTTATTTGGACATGGCATATGCCACATTTTTGTAATACTTGTATTGACTTGGTAGACATGCTTTTTTTTTATATATATTGTGATGCTAATAATGTTGTTAGTATAAGAGACATACACATATAATGAGACAATATAATATAATTGAAAAGCTTAATTTCAAAACTATATCAAAGATGCAAACCATAAGCCTTCCTTGAAATGTCCCATTTTCCTCTATTCTTGAGGACCTTGAAGGTGTTGGATTGATGGGCTCTTAGTGGAGCAATGACCTCCAAAGTGACAACTCAAGAGTTGAGTAGCTAATTGATCATGATTGACTATGGAGATGATATGAAATGCATGATTTAAGAAACTAGATTAACATGCTATGATAAATCCAAAAGCTAATTACTAGATAATTGAAATGCAAATTGCCTACAGTAATGATGCCTAAATTGATATGAGATGGGATCCATATTGCTCCAAAATGAGTGGTATTTATAGGATTTCCAAGGCCAAATCTGAGGTGGCAGGAATCGACGGTCTAGATTTGATCTGAAGATATCAAGGGCCAAGATTGAGGAAGTTGGAGAAGACGTTGGAGGAAGGGACACTTGTCATCTCTATGGTGACAAGTGTCAAGGAGCCTTGCTTATGAGAGGGCAAGTGTCCAAGGGAGGAGACATGTGGCAAAAGTGCCATGTGTCTCAAGGAGAGAATATCCACACCATGAGAGGTTAGGATAAGGAGGTTAGAATGTGCAAGATAGGATAGGTTTAGTTAGACCCAAGATTAGATTGAATGGGTTAAGTTAGGGGATGGTTAGGTTGGGTGGTTAAAGTAAGGAGCCATGTGCTCATTTGAATTTAGAAATTCAAATAATTGAAAAATGGTAATTAATCTCAACAAACTTGAGTTTGTTAATCTTAATTAGGGATTAGAAGAATTGATTAGTATGGGGAGACATTAATTAATTGAGAATTAATTAATCAAAGGGGGATGTGAGATGAACTATATAAATAAATCATTTAGATTTATTTACTAGTAGATGAATAGGAATTAATTAAATTGCTTGTGAATTCAATTAATTGGGAAGGGGAATTAATCAAATAACTGCGTATTTAATTAACTATCTTCAGACCATTTTTAGGTGTATACATTTTGCCCCTCTTTGAAGCGATGTGTGACGACACGTTGGTTCAAAGAAAACTTGATTGATGATGTTGCTGATATTGATTCCGATAGGATGCAGATTCGATCTTGATTGGATGCGGATTTGGTTTCGATATGATACTAATTTGATTTGGAGATGATAAATCTAGATATGATGTCGATTCGATTTTGGAGATGATAAATCTCGATATGATGCAGTTTTGATCTTGCAGATGATAAATATTGATATGATGCCCCAGATGCTGATTGATAGATATTGATGTGAGGATGCCCCCTCGGGAGATGAATCGGATAATTTTCAAATGATTTTAAATTTTTTGTGATTTTTTGAATTTTTTTTTTTTTTTTCAAATTTTTGAAATTTTTGCGATTTGTAAGTTTTAATGATTTTCTAATTTTTAGAGTCAATCCGATTCATCTCCTGATAAGAAATTTGAAAATATCATCCTACTAGGTTGATTAGTTGATTAGATGATTAACAATAAGTGGAATAAAAATCCCACTTAAATGCCCCATTATGAGTTTAAAAAGGTGAATTCCTTTTTTTCACTCCTCATTTGTGCACTGCAGTTGTTGGAGAAAAATTGCTCTAGAGGAAGGAAATGGTGATCTCATATCACTAGCATAGGTTCGAGTGAGTTCGGCAATATGAGCATCATCCGGCATACGGTCCATTGGTACGTACTTCGAGAAAACCCAACTTTGTTGATTTTTAAAAAAAATTTAGCTTTTAACATAAAAAATCATTTTTTAGCATTTTTCGTCAGATGGGTTGGGAAAAAAATTGCATTTTTGAGATGGGTTTTTTCAAAAGTGAAATGGGTTTTTTCGGTTTTTTACAAAATTTTCACTTTGCATCTGAAAAAAATTATTTATTTAATGCATGCATTTAAAAATTTGTTTTTGAAAATTTTTGAAATTTTTGGGTGGGAGAGGGAAAAGGCGGGGCGGTGGAGGCCCGACGGCGGCCACCATCGGTGCCATCACCGGCCCTGCGAGTGCCACTGTGGGCGCTGCGGGAGGCACTGCTGACGCCACCGTAGGTGTCGTGGGCACTGTGGGTGGCGCTGCGGGTGGTGCTGCCTGCACCACCGCAGGGGTTTAAATTTTTATTTTTATTTTTTTTCGGTGATTTTGATTTTTTTTGATTTTTAGATTTTTGACGATTTTTTGATTTTGTCCGATTTCGATGATTTTTTCAATTTTTAGATTTTGTCCGATTTTGATGATTTTTTTAATTTTTAGATTTTTGAGAGAATGATTTGATTTGATTTTTTGATTTTTGACTTGATTTTAATTTGATGATTTCCATGATTTTTTATTTCAATTTGATGATTGGTTGATGATTTTTTCAATTTTTTATTTTAATTTGATGATTTGTTGATGATTTTTTGTGATTTTTTATTTCAATTTGACGATTGGTTGATGATTTTTGATTTCAATGAGTTGATTTGATTTTTTGATTCTTCAAATTTGCTATCAATTGGATTTGATTTTTGAAAGGGTAAGATTTGATTTGATTTTTTGATTTTTGATAGGGTAAGATTTGATTAGCTATCTAATTGATAAAATTAGATGCTCCTGATTGTTAAATTTGCTGATCAATTCTGATTATCTTGATGCATGCGCAAGATGAGATAAGATTGATAATGACCTCATGATAGATGAATGTCATTGATAGGGGCCCAATGAGATTTGATAAAAATCCCATTTGAGCAAAATAGATCGATAGATAGATTGGTTTGATAGATAGATAAATCAAGAAACTGATATGATGAAGTGATTTGATTGCAGGAGCACTTTAGCATTCTTCAGTCTCGGGAGCATTTCCCGAAGACATAGATGCTGATACCCCACCTTAGTCAGGCGAAGCGAGATCACATTCGCAGATGTGGTTTGTCTTCCCTTCTTGACATGCCCCGGCCTCTGATAAACTGAGGATTACTGACAACTTTAGCAGAGTGTTGGCATAGTGAACATAACACATTTCACTTGCCGACTAGAGAGATGATGGTGACACCCGAGGATGTCTACCGAATTTTGCGGATCCCTGTGATTGGTGATTTAGTATATTATGATCTTAGCAAGTGGGGTGGGACAAAGGCACTTTGTCGCATGTTTGGGGATGACGAGATCGATGGGTTTGATATTGCATGGCAGGAGATGTTAGAGCTAGGGTATGCCATGTTACCGACTATGCTTGCTGGATTCATTGGAGGCTTCCTTTGTCTTGATCATAGGTCAAAGGGATTATTTGTTGGATGGGGTCGTCTGCTTGAGCAGATGGTGACAGAGGGGACCCAATTTTCATGGGGATCATGTATGTTAGCGCACTTGTATCATGACTTGCACCGAGTTGTGTACCAAGGATCAGCTGTGTTATCAGCAGGGGTGACTATGCTTCAGATATGGGCCTGAGAGCATTTACCTATCACACGACCATTGGCGAACAGAGAGAGACCTGTAGGCAGACCTTATGCTGACGGGTATCCTTGTGTCATTGTCTAGCAAAAGCTGGGCAAATTAGAGTAATGGAGACGAGCTTTGGATGGCCTAGATACTATGATATGATGGCCCTACAAGGACTGCGAGATTTGGTTTGAGGATGTAGCGAAGATTCCATATGTATTCATGATGTGATATCTGATTGGTTCGACACCTTACGTCATTGAGCGATTCCCTTGTATTAGGGTGTTGAGACAATATGGTAGGATACAGGGGATACCATAGGGTACAACTCATTATGCTCATCGGAGATTGGATGTGGCTACTTGGGGGCCTTCTATTTCATATGACCATGCCTATGCAGAGTATCAATCATTGGGGCCTATGGATTGGGATTATCTTCCAGGTGTGATGGATAGCGGGATGACACATGAGTATGTTGTGTATTGTATTGCACATAGGTTTTCGAGGCTAACATGTCTGGATGAGCCAGAGCCATTGTTAGATGAGGATGATGAGAGGCCATGATGTAGAGCTCCTAGACGATAGAGGGGTGGTAAAGACAGAGATGATAGCAGAGATGGAGATGGATATGGAGGAGATGCAGGAGATCAGGGTGCTGGGGATGATGATGGAGGAGATGATGATGGGGGAGATGATGATGAGGGAGATGGTCGAGCAGTGGGAGTGGCAGTGACAGGCACACCAGGAGCTAGTAGTTCTAGATCTGCTAGGGATGTATATACAGATTGGATGGCCCAAGTGGTCAGACACAGGAGATCAGGTCTAGGGGATCAGGAGCATCAAGTTCCAGAGCAGGAGGAACCCCTAGTTGAGCAGGTACCTACGACAGTATAACGGGCTGAGCAGCCACAGGCAGAGGCACCTCGGCGGATCCTCATTAGGATCCCGTCGCATCAGCAGCAGGCTCAGATTATAGACTTATAGGCTCAGGTTCACTAGCTAGAGAGTCGACTAGCAGAGAGGGACTCTTAGATGGCCCAGCTAGAGACTCAGATGGCTTCTCTCCTAGTTGAGAGGGACAGAGCTATGGATAGGTGTCGGCAAGCTAAGACACAGGTACAGTTGTCAGGAGGGTCTACTTCAGGGAAGAGCACCTTGAAGATGATGTGCCAGGGGATCCGAGAGGCTGAGTATTACAGGACATTATATTTTACTGCTATTCCTCCTAAATGGAGGGCTCCAGGATTCTCACAATTGAGTAGGAGATCAGGACAGAGCCAAACTGAGAGTCGACAAGTGACAAGGCCACTTCAGATAGCTCCCCAGGGTGGGGACTCAAGTACAGGGGTACTAGCTGGTGCTACTCTACCTGCCGCATTAGGACAGAGTTCTGCTCCACATTCGAGTGGTCACACTAATATGGGACATTGATCTATTTATGTACACACCCTTTTGTGATGAGGTATTGATGATTCCTGTGATGTATATTTGTGATGTATCTCATATTTTTTGTGATATCATTGTACCTTGGACATTGATCTTGTTTTGATGATATGATATGCAGTTGATCCTATTCGTTCTACATGACCTATGAGATGATGGATGCATTCTATTTGGTATATGAATATGATGTGCAGTTACTTTCATGATTTATGCTTTAATTTCTATATGCTTATGAATTCTATATGATGAATAAATGATGATGCAGTATTTACATGATATATGCAAATGCAAATATGTATGGTGATGCTTATAATTTCTATGTGATGTATGTGCAATTGCAATGCTTTCCATGTTTATGATATTTTTTTATGATTTTCTCATGCATGTTAATATGAGATGGATGCAATGCAATGCAATGGTGTTGTTTAATATGATTTGAGATTTGATGAATTTCATACAATGATCCTATTAAATGAATTAATGATTTGATGCTTTATATGGATGATGCCTTGGTATGCAATGGTTACTTGAGATAAACTAACTTATCATGTAGGATGAATGAATTGATTATTTTTGTTATTGTTCAATGTACTCAATCACTTAATAAGAGAGATAACACCATGTTAGCTTTGGCCTTGGAAAAGATGAGCATTGTGATCCCATGCAGAATGAAATGCAAATCTATCTTAAAATGCAATGCAATGCAGTGATCGGACCGGTCATGGAGTCATTGCTTTGTTTCATCATTGAGCCTTTAAAATGTGGGAAGTGAGTGCAAACATCAATGGTATAATTGAACCATGATGACCTGAGCACTACTTTCCTAGGTTTTGATATTGAAAGTTAGCACAAGCATCAAGGTATAATTGAACCAAGATCACTAGAGTGTTGCTTGCATAAAACAGACAGTATTAACCATTTCTATATGCAAGTCCGAAATGTCTTCCATGATATTCTAATGATCATTTCCTTAGACAACTTTGCACATATTAATGATTAATTTATAGACAGTAGACAAGAAAAATATCATGTTCCTTCCTCATTCCTCTAGTCAAAGACATCCTGGAGTTACTCAGAAATCATGATAGCGAAAATCCAAATAAAATTGTTGAACCATTATTGCCAAAGTGTTAAGATCATGAGTCAAGATATATCATCCATTGATATGTGTTTTGTCATGTTTACATTGATATGTGACAGTTAATGGTTGATAATGTGATCTTATGTTCAATGTTGGATGTGTCTTAGTTTTTTTCTTGACAAGTGTTGTCTGACTATTGTTCTACCTGCTTTGATTAAGCTCAAAATGATCAAAAATTTTTGCCCCCAGTTAGGTTTAGGCTTTTGCCCCTAACCTAGAAACAAGCCTTATTATGATATAGTCAATGATCCAAACCATGACGAGGAATCACCTGGGATGCCTGCATATGTACAAAAGGCTTTATGATGAATATGAACAACGCTGATGGAAATAAATGCAAGCGGAAGAAAGCGTGAACCAATAGATGGCAGAGCTAGCCGATAGATAGCACCTGTTTGCCAGGTTTTCACCATCTATTTGTGTAGCATCAGAATTAGGAATCATCAAAGAAAGTAGATCAATCAAAACACTAGACATGATAACTCAATTATGAGAGCACTCATTGCAAATGAACCTAATTCTAAGCACACTAAATAGAGATATGAAAACAAAGCATTCAAAATGAAAGATTATGCAAACCAAATGCAAAATTGAATGCTCCTTCCATGCGGCTCCATTGTTGTTCTTTCCTCTTCAATGGATTTGTGGATCTCACCTACAAGTGCACATACAATTGAAAGCAAGATTGATGAAAAGCTCAAGAGTACTAGAAGCATAAGTTCGGTAGTTTGATTAAGGATTCGGATTAGGGATTCAGGATTAGCTTTGATTGAAAATCATCCAATTTATAGAAGAATTGGATAAGTGACAAGATTAGCATGATGCAATTCAAATAGAAATTGCAAATCAATATGAAAAATATGACAAATTATGCACTTTCCATGCACAATTTGATTGATTGATAATTGATGACAAATTATGACACATTCCATGTCAAAATTGATTGATTATCAATTATGACAATTTATGACAAATTGAAATGTCATTCCCATAGAATTAGGAGATGAAATAGGAGGGAAAAGAAATTAGAAATTTGAGAAATTAGAAAATTGAAATTGATGAAAAATAGGAATTAGAAATTGATGGAAAAAAGGAAATTAGAAACTAGAAGAAATTAGGTAAATTAATTAATAATTTGTCATTTATTAATTAATTTACAAGAGGAAGAATAATTAGCCAACTAAATAAAGATTTAATTGTAATGAGAAGACTTAGGATTAATAAATAATTTAGTAATCCTAGAGGAAGAAATGGCAAATTAGGTTAAATGAATAAATCATAAAACCCTAGAAGACGAATTAGAAATGCGAAAATGACAATTAGGTCTTGATTGAAGATAATTAATGTCATGATTTATAGATGACCAATGCAACAAAATAATTTGATTGATAGATGCGCCAATTGACGAGGAACAATGACAAATTGATCCAAATTGACATAATTGAGACAGACAACGATCGATGACAAATCGGTCGCAAAATGACAAGATTGACAAAAGGACAAGAATTGATGACAAATAGATTGCAAAATGACAAGATTGAAAATGACCACGATCGATGACAAATCGATCGCCAAAATGACAAAATCAAACATGACAACGATCGATGACAAATCAATCGCAAGATTGACAAGAGGACAAAACCCTAATTAGGATTTGACGATGTCCAAAATGATAAGATTGATGACAAATCGATCGCAAGATTGAAAAGAGGACAAAACCCTAATTAGGATTTACGATGTCCAAAATGATGACAAATTAGCACGCACATTGATGCAACAAGATAAAATCGATCAAAATCATGATTGGATAATGTTGTCGACAAGACCAAATTTGAGAGCGAGATGATTGAAGAATGTAGAAGAATGACTCGATGTTCGCAAATGATAAAAACCAAGTACGAATCATAGGAGAAATGTTAATGCGACGCAAAAACCTAAAATGAGGCAATGCGCAAATGTTAAAGTATGACCTCGCAAGCGTTGACCATTTTTGGGTGTCTACATTTTGCCCCTCTTTGAGACAATGCGATTTTAAGCATTGTTTCAAAGAACAATAATGAAAATGCCCCAGACAATAACAATGACATATGCATGCCCCCTCGAGGAATTGGCTGGAAACATGCAGAAAAGAGGCCAATTGATCGATAAAAATGATAGGATCGAACGGACTGACAATTAGAGATCGGAGGCATGAAGGACAAGTAATGTAAGGTGCACAAAACCGCGACCAACATAAGATGGAGAGGATGCACGTCCATCTATGCAATGACAAAGAGCTATAAATGAGACCAAGAGGGTGAAAATTGCTCATTTTTACTAGCCAAAGAGGAGAATTTATTGCTCTGAACAAGGACACTTGTAGACAGATGGTGAACATTCCAAGGGAGGATCACCTTGGAGAACGTGTATGCATATTTAGATGACCGGACGACGCAGGAGCAACGGTATGTATCTCAAAAACCCATGTTTTGAATTTCATGAATTTTGAATGCTTGCAAGACATTGCGGGGATGAGGAAGACAAAGGGAGCACCCAGTGACAGAGGCACGTACTCCTTATGACAGACAGTGGACATTATGTAGCTTGATATTATGTAGTCAGCCTGCGGGCCATACTTAGGATAGACAGTCCAATTTTGTATTCCGACATGATTGTGATATGTGATATGATATGCATCGATATGATTGGATGTAATGTGTTATGATTTTTAGTGATTGTGCTATGTATGGATGACTTATGTACTCATTTATGAACATGTATGGATGTAGTTTTATGTATTTTTGATGTATGTATGAAATGAAATGGATAAAATTCTTGATGTAATATGTGATGTGATGCAAATGTAGTAACCAATGAATGCAGGACGCAACATGTGTGTTTGGATATCGGAGCACTAGACCGAATTGACTATCCGACCGAACGGAAGAAGTGTTAGTAAGAAGAACATGAGATAGAGGACAATTGAAGAAAAACTTGCTTTTAGTAATGCACTTTGTAGGTGAGAACCTTTATTTTTATGTAGCAAAATGGATGCGTAGCATCATGGCATTGAAGGCCAGAGTTGAAATGCAACCCTTTTAGCAAAAGACCGACACATCATAGACAAACGACAATCACAATCAAAAAAAGAGACCATGAGCCATCCTGGTCACTCTAAATCACTCAGTGACATCATTGAGCAACATAGGAACATGATCGAAGCCAAAGATAAATCAATTAAAAAGATAAGACTCACAAATTCAAGCAAATCAGACAAACATCTTGATCTTCATTGTCAAAAGTTGAAAGTGCAGATAGGACGATCATGCTGTCTGGTTTCAGGAAATGCGGTACCCCGTCTAAGACAGGACATAGTCTGGTTTCGAGTATACCACACCCTGTATAAGACCCATGATAATAGGAACAAGGACAAATGATATCGATGCTGATATGCAATTGATATGACAATTTGGATCAGTTTGAATGCGTGGTTTGATTGAAAGGTTCATCTGTTAATGTGTGATTTCATCAAAGCACAGCGTTTGATTGTGAGCTGTTGGATGTATACTCAGTGAGCTGTCGATACACAAAGGGAATAATTTATTGCAAAATGCATGTTTTTGTGAGTTTTATAATTTTTTTGTGTTTTCATTTATTCAGGACTTTATATGATTTTTTTTTTTTGAATTTTTTTCAGGACATTTATCAATTTTTAGTATTTTTTCAGGACATTATTCGATTTTTATGAATTTTTTCAGGACATTATTCGATTTTTATGATTTTTTTTTCAAGACATTATTCGATTTTTATGATTTTTTTAAGGACATTATTCGATTTTTATGATTTTTTTCAGGACATTATTTGATTTTTATGACTTTTTTCAGGACATTTTTCAATTTTTTAGGATTTTTTCATGACATTTTTGAAATTTTTATGTATTATTTCTAGGACATTTTGAAAATTTTATGTGATTTTGCCCCCAGTGTCTAGCAAGGCAAGGAATATGACAGGTGAATAAATAGGCTTGCTGAAATAATGGTGGATAGAGGGAAGACACAGGCCTTTTATTATGGAGACAATACAGATGCAATTTCCAACGGCTATTGCGTGATGGGACAAGAAACTGGATATGACAATGTAAAGCAGGAACATGGCCTGAGGGACATGTCAAGAGGTTTTTTGAAAAAACATGTTTTGCATTTCGCGTCCTTATGTTAGATCAAGATCAAGGGATGAAAAAGAGTGTATGGATAGTGATAAGATATGGATAGGATAAGCAAGACCAAGAATGGATAAGGGACATGGACAGAAGGTCAGGATAGGATACAGATAGTGGCAGAAAGTTGCAATAAGCCAAGGAATATGGATGAAAGGTTATAATAAGCAAATAGATAAATGACCAAAAGCTATGATAGACTAAAAGCTGCAAACAAGATGCATGATGCTCATGATGATCCTCAGCCTTGTCAAGATCAAAAGTGGAAAGGGAAACTGGACATGAGGGACAATAGGATATGAAGGGTAATGACATGATATGATAGGATAATGAAGGGCAATAGGATATGAAGGAGTATGACATGGGTTCGATAGAATAGTGAAGGGCAATAAGGTATGAAGGAGGAAACCTGCCCCCAAGTGTGGTGTGCAAGAAGTTCATAAATTACGCATGACGCCTGTTTGCCAGGTTTTCACCAGTGGACGAATTATTTTTCTTTTACTATTTTTTTTTTCTTTTTTCTTTTTTCACTTTTTTCTTTTTTTCTTTTTGATTTTTTTCAATAGAAGATGGACACATGATAGGGGATGGAAGAAGGACTCAAGCATCTTTTTGTTTGGATAGTAGCCTTGAAAAGAATGGACCATGACCTTTAAAAGTATGCTCAAAGACGTTGGTAGGATAAGGACATGGAAAATGAGATAAAACTAAGGCAAGGATTTATGCAAAGGATTGGATGAGAGGGATGGAAGGATGGAAAATATGCATTGGATAATGGATAGGGTATTGGAAGAATTGGGCTTTAGTGGATGGAAATGTTGGCAAGATCGACATTGGCACACACCTTGAGGGGTGATGGACTGATGGAGGAAAAATGGATTTTGGATATTGAGATTTGGATGGAGGAATAGCTTGGGATTTTGGGACATAAAGGCCCAAAATGGATGAAGAAGGTGATGGATGAATAGATTTGAGAGGTTTGGATGGAGGAATAACAACTTTGGATGCCAAGTTGGATGTTTCTTTAGGCTTTTGTGCTTCAAGGAGCCGCCTAGGGATCCACATGGTTTTTGATTTTTCATGCTTTTGTGGTTCCTTGGAGTGCATTGCTTGCACAAGGGATTTAGGAACCCATATATATTTTGACTTTGCTTTATTTTGCTCAGTGGGCCTTTTTGACCTTTTGGATATTTCTTTTTCTTTATAGATCATATTGTTCTTTGTTTTAACATGTCGATTATATTGGACATGTTGATCCTTGAATACATGTGGATTTCTAGACTTATGATGCTTATACTTGGCATTCAAATTGCTTGGAAGAGGGAATGAATGTCGGTGTGGATTGGAATGATATGGATGCATGTGGGATGGATGGAAGGTTCTCCAGGATGTGTGCCTTTGCTGATGTTGCATAGAAGATGGAGGGATATAGGGACCTAGAATGGATGGAAGCGATGATGGAGAAGGTGGACATTTGGATTTTGACTTTGAAGGGATACCAACACCTTGAGTGTGAGCTTTGTATCCATGACCATTAGTATACTCTTTGATATGAAAGGGTTCTTGCTTGTGAAGGTCGAGCCCTTTGCCTTTATCAATATTTTGACTAATAGGATACTCTTTTCTTTGGGAAGAAGACGCGAGTCCATTATGAGTTGGATATGATACGAGAGAAATAATGAGATCTTGAAGTGGATCAGATTGCACCAAAGTGGAAGAACCCATTATGCATGTCGAGGGTTCATGAACATCTTGCACTGACACATTAGAATCATGAGGGGTATCAGGATCATGAGGGGGATTAGGATCATGTAGTGGACATGGTTCAATGACAGGCTCTTCAAGAGATGGAATGGGAGAAATAATGGGATCATCAAAAGAAATACAATCTTGGAGTGGATATGCGGGATTAGGACGTGGTGGAAATGGAGGGACAAGTGGATCTTGTGGAGGATCTGAAGGAATGATTTGATCCTGACAATGAGGAAGATCATTGGAATCTTCTTTAAAGGTGCTTTGCTCTTGACTTTCAATGGGATCATCAAAAAGGATGGAAGGGATATCTGGAATGTCAATTGGATTTGAAAGGATATTGTATTCTTGGAATGGAAGGGGATCATTTGGGATTGGATGGACTGGGATATCCTGATCTTTCTCGGGGAATGGAGTGTCAATAGGACTTTGGATAGGATGGACAAGAATAGGAGAATCATCATGAGTTTCTAGGAAGAAGGGGTCCTGGTCAACAATTGGATGGGATGATAAAGTTTCAATATTTTGATCTTGATTTTCTTTAGGACTCATTCCTTCGTGCTCTAATTTATCCTCTTGACATGGGGTTGGACTTTGGATGTGCATGGAGGATTCTGACAAGGGATCAATGTTTTGGCATGAAGGAAATGCACTTTGAACATTCGTGATGGATTTTGGCAAGGAATCAATGCTTGAACATGAGGAAGAGGGACCTGGAATGGGGTCCTCTAAAACAGATAATGGCAATAAAGTGCATGGTGGCATTGGGTCTTGTATTTCTGAAACATGACAAGGATGTGCGTCACGAATTGGATTATCTTGGCAATCAATTATGGATAGCTCTTGGATAATTGCATCCTTGGGTGTATTGTTTGATGAGGACAATATAGAAGGTTCTTGTGAAACTTCTAGAGGTGTAGGGATAGATGCCACTGGAGTGTCAATTTTCTTGTGGGGAGATGAGGCATTGCTAGACATAAGTGTATTATTTTTATCTTCCTCAATAAACTCACTTGGTAATTTCCTTAAGAGCATTGCAATAAAGCCACCTTTCTTTTTAGGTTTTGACATGATTGGACCTGGAATTTGAACTTGTTTTTGGTTTGATGTCATGTTTTGATATTGGATTTGGTTCAGTTGTTCTGACATGTTTGAAACTTGGCTTGGTGTGTGCTGCAACCTTTGTTTTTGAATGTTTGGTTGTTGTTGTCGACATTGATATGTTGATTGAACTTGAACTTGTTGATATTCCACCATTGGTTGGACTATTTGTTGACATTGTATAGTTGGTTGGACATATTGTTGAAATTGGACCATTGGTTGTATTGGTTGTATATGTTGGACCATTGGTTGTGATGGTTGAAAATCTAATTGATAGTAAACACCTTCTTGTTCTTGATGTGGAGGCACATAATGTTGAAATTGATGTTGTCTCTTTTCTTGAAATTGTTTCATCATCTCTATTTGGGAGAGGAGGGCTGGTATGTCTGAGTGTTCAAGAAGAGATCTTACATCAATTGGCTCAATATTTGGATTTCGACCTAGAATTTTTTGAAACATTTTGGACATTTGTGATCTATTCTTCACAATGTTTTTCACTCTTTGTTCCAATATCTCATTTTCTTGAGCTAGCTTCTCCTCTAGTTTTTGTATTTGAAGACTTGTTTCATCATAAAAAGTTTGATCGATATTGCCTTGTCGGTTGATACGTCAAACTTTGTTGCATCATTGGTACTTGGAACCTTGTTTCAATAGACATGTCACTTATGCAAATGCAATTATTTTTTGGAATTTTTCAAGGATAGTATATGATATGCAACTAAATGAAAATGCAATCTATGTTTTTGGTTGTTTTTCGAAGATTTTGACAAACTTATGAATGCCAATCTAAGAGATGGACCCTTAGGAAATTGAAATGATGTCTAGACCTCAAAGGACAAAAGGACCAAGTGACAAAGGACAAAATGACAATGTCTCCCCTATATGCTTGGATACTAAGCTAGGTTTGATGAAATGACATTGATGACAAAAGGACAAAAGGTTTGATGAGGTCTAGACTTCTTAACAATGACTTAGGGTTTATCAAAGATTTGGATTACTCAAGTATGACAAGACCTAGCTTTGACACTATATGCAAAAGGACAATTACTATGATATGATAATGACTTAAGCTTAATGAAGAGACTTAGGGTATGCAATGTATGACAATGGTATGACTTTAATGCAAGAGGACATATGCAAGTGGATAACTCTTATTGAAAGGAGTATGACTTAGGTGAAATCTAACCTTGGTACTTGACAATGAGCTTTGCAAAATGCAAACCTAAGATGAACCTAAATGTAAGTGACATGAATGTTAAGACAAGATTTGGAACAATGTTTGATCATCATGTTTTAGGAAGATGATCTTTGAATCTTGTTGAATTTTTGTTGGATGAATGTCTCTTGTGTTTAATCTTATGTTAGATCAATTTGTTTTGCTTTTTGAAATGAGATAAAATTCAACTTTTGACAATCAAAGAATACAAGATATTACAACTTAGACTCAAGACAATCATGCTCATTTCCACATTTCTTATGGTAGGCACAGACATTAGGTACTTGAGAGGTAGACTCATTATGAGATTCAAGGAGAATACATAGATGCTTGACCCCACGGGCTCCCCTCCATGGCACTCACTTCTCAGGGCAGCCAAGCATCAGTCCCCATGAAAATCTCCCCATGGCGAACTTAGTATCTCTTCCAAGTATCCGAATTTGTCCTTCTCAAGCAACTAGAAGGGTTTTTGGCCTCTAAAAACAAGGTATGTAGTAAGGATTTCTGTTAAGCATTACTCCTTGATGTCACGCAAGCGTGATTGAGACATTAAGCCCATCAAGATACCAAACAAATGTAGTCGCGCAAGCACAATTTAGATCAAGAGGCCCTACTTAGATGTTGATATGGGAAAGAGTTCAAGGGTCATCACTTCCCAAGTAACTGCAATTCCCACGTAACACTTCCTTCAAAGCTTTCGCTCATCGGGTATTTTTTTATAGTGAGTTAGAATGCCAAGGAATTCTAGCCATACTCACTTTGGGTCATTCCCTTCTCACAATTATCACTTGCTTGCAAAAGCAAAGTGGTCGGGAAGGCAGGCCCTCTAATGGTGACAAACAATCAACAACACAAGCATGGTATCGAAGATCTGGATTTCTGATCACCCTATGAAGGATGAGAGCATACTCTCCTACTCGAGTGTCATACTTATCAATCAAAGAAAACAAATGTTCATTCCCACCTATTTATAAATCACTAAGTGCCTAATTAAAAATCTCAAACACACAGTTTGGTTGTTTCTCCAAGGCAACCCGCAAAACCCAAGTTAGAGGTTTGATTTAATGTCTTTGACCATCGATTCTGCATAACACATGTTAGTAGTTTGATTTATAGTCTTTTCCATGCATATGCCAAGCTTCTGCACAAATAATTAGTACCAAAATCCAAAGCACAGAAAATAGAATGCAAAAACACCAAAAATTTCAAGTAAACACTGCATTTTTTACCTCTGTTCTGGACTTTACACAAGCACAGAACTCATGACACAGGCGCAAGATGTCTGACACAAGCATAGAATGTTGCATACATAGGCGCAAGATGCTCAACATAGGCGTAGAATGCTTCACACAAGTGCAGAAGTGTCCAGAATGCACTGTACGACCTTGTTTTTGGGTTTTTGACCTGCAAATCAACTTGAAAGCACTCCAAAACACAGTAAAGGGGTTATAAGGTTAGTATTCACGTCGGGTTCACCAATTAATGTAGCATGAGAATTAGGAATCATCAAAGCAAGTAGATCAATCAAAACACTAGACATGATAACTCAATTATGAGAGCACTCATTGCAAATGAACCTAATTCTAAGCACACTCAATAGAGATATGAAAACAAAGCATTCAAAATGAAAGATTATGCAAACCAAATGTAGAATTGAATGCTCCTTCCATGCAGCTCCATTTTTGTTCTTTCCTCTTCAATGGATTTGTGGATCTCACCTACAAGTGCACATACAATTGAAAGCAAGATTGATGAAAAGCTCAAGAGTACTAGAAGCATAAGTTCGGTAGTTTGATTAAGGATTCGGATTAGGGATTCGGGATTAGCTTTGATTGAAAAGCATCCAATTTATAGAAGAATTGGATAAGTGACAAGATTAGCATGATGCAATTCAAATGGAAATTGCAAATCAATATGACAAATATGACAAATTATGCACTTTCCATGTACAATTTGATTGATTGATAATTGATGACAAATTATGACACATTCCATGTCAAAATTGATTGATTATCAATTATGACAATTTATGACAAATTGAAATGTCATTCCCATAGAATTAGGAGATGAAATAGGAGGGAAAAGAAATTAGAAATTTTAGAAATTAGAAAATTGAAATTGATGAAAAATAGGAATTAGAAATTGATGGAAAAAAAGGAAATTAGAAACTAGAAGAAATTAGGTAAATTAATTAATAATTTGTCATTTATTAATTAATTTACAAGAGGAAGAATAATTAGCCAACTAAATAAAGATTTAATTGTAATGAGAAGACTTAGGATTAATAAATAATTTAGTAATCCTAGAGGAAGAAATGGCAAATTAGGTTAAATGAATAAATCATAAAACCCTAGAAGACGAATTAGAAATGCGAAAATGACAATTAGGTCTTGATTGAAGATAATTAATGTCATGATTTATAAATGACCAATGCGACAAAATAATTTGATTGATAGATGCGCCAATTGATGAGGAACAATGACAAATTGATCCAAATTGACATAATTGAGACAGACAACGATCGATGACAAATCAGTCGCAAAATGACAAGATTGACAAAAGGACAAGAATCGATGACAAATAGATTGCAAAACGACAAGATTGAAAACGACCACGATCGATGACAAATCGATCGCCAAAATGACAAAATCAAACATGACAACGATCGATGACAAATCAATCGCAAGATTGACAAGAGGACAAAACCCTAATTAGGATTTGACAATGTCCAAAATGATAAGATTGATGATAGGATTGATAAGAGAGAAATGATTGATGACAAATCGATTGCAAGATTGAAAAGAGGACAAAACCCTAATTAGGATTGATGATGTCCAAAATGATGACAAATTAGCATGCACATTGATGCAACAAGATAAAATTGATCAAAATCATGATTAGATAATGTTGTCGACAAGACCAAATTTGAGAGCGAGATGATTGAAGAATGTAGAAGAATGACTCGATGTTCGCAAATGATAAAAACCAAGTACGAATCATAGGAGAAATGTTAATGCGATGCAAAAACCTAAAATGAGGCAATGCGCAAATGTTAAAGTATGACCTCACAAGCGTTGACCATTTTTGGGTGTCTACAATTTGTATTGCACTTTTTCTCATATTTGATTTTAAAAATTTTTTTTTTTGCTATTTTCACTGTTTTTGGATTTTTCTGCTTTTTGCACTGTTTTTGGATTTTTCTACTTTTTCACTTATTTTGGATTTTTCAGACATAGAACTTCTTCAGATGCATGCTATTGATGAGTTCCTCAAGCTGATCTCCACCTTGTGTTGATAGCTGATATGCCCCTGACCCAAATACTACTGTGACCACAAATGGATCTAACCAGTTTGGTTCAAATTTTCTTTTCTTTTCTCGATCTAATTGATTTCATGGATTTTTCTTTAGTACTAGATCAAGTCCCCATTCGCAGAAAGGTTGAGATGTTGCTAAAGAATGAAGTTCTTGTGTTGGTGCATGGATCCAATTTCCATGGATCTGACATTGTTTACATGTTCTAGCTATCTAAAAAGAAACTCATTCCATAGTTGGCCAACAATAGCCCAAGCGTATGAGTTTTTTCGAAAGGATAAGACTACTTGAATGAGTGCCACAAATACCGTTATGGACTTCCTTTAAGGCCTTCTCAGATTCTTCTTGTTTGAGACATCTTAAAAGAGTACTGTCTAGACCTCATTTAAATACGGTATCTGTGACAAGAGTATAATGGGAGGATTGGGGAATAAAGTTTCTCTTTTGATTTTTCGATAAGTCAAGAGGTAAGATGTTATCTTTTAGGTATGTGTAAGTTTGGCCATAGTGGGAGGAATCATGTCCTATGAGTTCACAAATGGTTTGGGAATCAGCATAATTATGAGATGGGTAAAACAACTCTTCAACCAGGAATTCATAACGCTCTTGATTTTCCTGTGTTTGTAATAGAGAAGCAAGTGTTGCCATGGCATCTATTGCTTTGTTATCATTTCTTGGAATTTGTTCAAAAGTTATTTCAACAAAATATTTCTTGAAGTCATCAACCATCTTTTTGTAAGGCATGAGTTTGTCATGTTTTGTTTGATAGTCATTATTGATTTGATTGATGACAAGCTGAGAGTCTCCAAAGACCTGAAGTTGTGTAATGTTCCATTCCATACTTATTATTCCATTATCAATCAAATCTTGGATGACATGTTTTAATCATTGACAAGCATTTGTTTGGTGTCCTTAGTTTGGATGGAAATCACAATAATGGTTGTTGTTCCACCAAGCAGGTTTTACCTTGGGTTCAAATTTTCTTTCTTCTGGTAACATAATCAATTTGTTTGCGATGACTATTTTTAATGTGGACCCAAGGGGTTCACCAATGTTTGTAAATTGTCTTCGAAAGAAGTTTTTGATAGTTGCTTTTTGGTGATTGTTGTTTTGTTGAGCTGTCGCTGAGTGATTGGATAAGTTGAAAACTAGTTGCTTTGGTTTTACATTGTTGTTATCCACTATCCCGTCATTGACGACATTATGATTTCTATTCCAAAATTTTGGTTTATCATTGTGATTATTGTTGTTAGTGTTGTTAGGAGGGTGAACTCCTTCTTTGAATATTTTCAACTCACCTTTCTTTATCATGGCTTCTTCCATTCTGATTCCATTATCAATCATTTTTGCAAAACTTTGATTTCCTTGCATTTTTAAGTAATAACACATTTGATCATTTAAGTTGTCTATGAAAATGTCCATTTTTTCATACTCTGGCACTGTATGAGGATACCTCGAAGCTAACTGCTTCCATCATTGTACACACCCAATAGCTAATCAGAATACGACCGCTGAGTCTCATGGAATGGATTCTCAATGCCGTATTATCGGACTCCAAATGCTAATGGGGGCATGATATGGCAAGTGTCTTGGGAGAGTTGCTATCTCTCTTGCACAAATATTATCACCCTTTCGGAGGTGAATCGGGTAGCTTCTATTTTTATGGTTCTTAGTTAGGAATTTCATTTGAAATTACCCCTTGAAGTCATGCAAGCATGATTGAGGCCTATAGCCCGACAAGGTACTGAAACAAGTTGTAGTCACGTAAACGTGATTGAGACTGCGAGGCCCTACAAAATGCTCGATATGAGAGATCTCAAAGAGAAAACTCAAATAATCCCATCCTCTGAGACTTTAATCATTAGAGGCCTATTTATTATAGTGAGTTGGAATGCTCAGGTCCAGGTGTACTCACTTGGGTCGTTGTCACAGGGTGATTACTTTTTCCCACTATGACAGGCCCGCTAAAGATATGCACTATTGAAAGCAAAGGATGAGTCTAGCTTTTTGATCACCTAAGAATGGTGAGAGCATACTCACCTATCATCAAGACACATAAGACATGTTTGTTCATTTCCATTGTAATTAGTCTATGTGCCTAATTTAACAAATATAAGTGCAAAATCCAACAACTGCAAACAAAGTTAGTAGTTTATATTGCATTCTTTGGCAGCGAAATAGTTTATAACTCTGGTCTTTCACAGCGAAATAAGTACCTGCAAAACCAACAATCTGCAAATTAGGTTTGGGAAAATGACAATCCAGAAGCAGAAATGAGGAATGCAACATACAATATTTGCAAAATTAATAAAAAACTTAAAACACCATCAAATTGACCAAGAACACCATCATATGTGCCAAGAACGTTGTTCTGCACACCAGAAACGCTACTCTGCAAACCAAAAACATTGTTCTACAAACCAGAAACACTGTTAAACAGATTGAAAACGCTGACAAATTTGCCAAAAATGCCACCATACATACCAAAAATGCTAAAGTACAGACTGAAAGTGCTAAAGTATAGAAAAAATTAAAAATAGAGTTGAGGAATCTCCCATAAATGTCATGTGAGGTGCCAGAACGCCACAAAAGATGCCAAAAACATGATTCAGGAGCCCAAGAGAGCTAATCTGCACTCTGAAAGAGCTAATCTGCACTCCGAAAGAGCTAATCAACCTGTCAATGAAATTTCCTACAAGCAAACTTGTTAAAGATCAAAGGGGCTATGCCCCACGGTGGGCACCAATTAATGTGATGCTAAAAATTTTATTAGTATAAGAGGCATACACATATAATGACACAATATAATATAATTGAAAAGCTTAATTTCAAAACTAAATCAAAGACGGAAACCATAAGCCTTCCTTGAAATGTCCCATTTTCCTCTATTCTTGAGGACCTTGATGGTGTTGGATTGATGCGCTCTCAGCGGAGCAATGACCTCCAAAGTGACAACTCAAGAGTTGAGTAGCTAATTGATCATGATTGACTATGGAGATGATATGAAATGCATGATTTAAGAAACTAGATTAACATGCTATGATAAATCCAAAAGCTAATTACTAGATAATTGAAATGCAAATTGCCTATAGTAATGATGCCTAAATTGGTATGAGATGAGATCCATATTGCTCCAAAATGAGGGGTATTTATAGGATTTCCAAGGCCAAAGTTGAGGTGGCAGGAATCAATGGTCTAGATTTGATCTGAAGATATCAAGGGCCAAGATTGAGGAAGTTGGAGAAGAGGTTGGAGGAAGGGACACTTGTCATCTCTGTGGTGACAAGTGTCAAGGAGCCTTTCTTATGAGAGGGCAAGTGTCCAAGGGAGGAGACATGTGGCAAAAGTGTCATGTGTCTCAAGGAGAGAATATCCACACCATGAGAGGTTAGGATAAGGAGGTTAGAATGTGCAAGATAGGATAGGTTTAGTTAGACCCAAAATTAGATTGAATGGGTTAAGTTAGGGGATGGTTAGGTTGGGTTGTTAAAGTCAAGAGCCATGTGCTCATTTGAATTTAGAAATTCAAATAATTGAAAAATGGTAATTAATCTCAACAAACTTGAGTTTGTTAGTCTTAATTAGGGATTAGAAGAATTGATTAGTATGGGGAGACATTAATTAATTGAGAATTAATTAATCAAAGGGGGATGTGAGATGAACTATATAAATAAATCATTTAGATTTATTTACTAGTAGATGAATATAAATTAATTAAATTGCTTGTGAATTCAATTAATTGGGAAGTGGAATTAATCAAATAACTGCGTATTTAATTAACTATCTTTAGACCATTTTTAGGTGTATACATATATAAATATCGATATTTGATCCAATAAATGTGTAATGAGCTCATTATTTTGTATTCGTTGTATTTTGTGGTTGTCCTTTTATAAATTTAAATGAATATTTGCATATGTAATCAACAATACGAATATAAACAACAAAAATATATGATATAAAGCATTGCAATCATGGAATATGATTTGATAAAATTTCTAAAATGTTGAATTAACCCTACAAAACGCCTTGTATTCAATTCATTATTGTGTATTCACTGTATTTGGTGACTTCCCTTTTATAAATTTAAATGAATATTTGCATTTGTAATCAACAATATGAATATAAACAACAAAAAGTGACAATATGAATATAAACAACAATGTGTTTGGTGCGAGAGCACCCTCATGATCGCAATGGTCAAATTTTGTTCCTCGTGTGCACAAACCAACATCGTGAGTGGGTCCGGGTGGGCTGGTTTATGCTAGGCATGGCCCTATTATGCATCCCAAAGCACCAGAACGTCGAGAGTCATACCCTACTGGTGCGATCTCTTAAGTGCTCTGAGTCCAAAAAATTATCAAAATTTGTCGAACTGTTTCTTCCAATCCATGACACATTTTGTCAATTTGTTTGATCCTGTGGGGTTCCATGAGGCTTCTCTACAATGGCCTATCTTGGTTTTCAATGACTCGGAGCCATTTTCAATTAGTAGCATTTTTTTTCCTACTCAAAAAACCATCAATTGCTTGCAAGGAAAAGTTGCAAGATTGGCTAGAATTGATTTTGTTCCTTGTGTGCACAAACCAACATCGCGAGATCATCTGGGTGGGCATGTTTATGCTAGGCATGGCCCTTTCATGCATCCCAAAGTACCAGAATGTCGAGAGTCATACCCTACCGGTGCGATCTCTCAAGTGCCCTAAGTCCAAAAAATTGTCAAAATTTGACAAGCTGTTTCTTCCAATCCACAACACATACGATCAATCTGTTTGATCTCGTGGGGTCGCATGAGACTCCTCTATAATGGCCTTTCTCTTTTTTTGATGACTCGAAGCCATTTTCAATTAGTAGCATTTTTTCGCCTGCTCAAAAAACTATCAGTTGCTTGCAAGGAAAAGTTTCAAGATTGGCTAGAATTGATTTTGTTCCTCATGTGCACAAACCGATGCCACGAGCGCATCTAGGTGGGCATGTTTATGCTAGACATGGCCCCATCGTGCATCCTAAAGCACCAAAATGTTGAGAGTCATACCTTACCGGTGCGATCTCTCAAGTGCCCCGAGTCCAAAAAATTGTCAAAATTTGATGGACTGTTTCTTTGAATCCGTGACACATACGGTCGATCTAATTGATCCTGTGGGGTCGCGTGGGGTTCCTCTATAATGGCCTATGTCATTTTTTGATGACTCAAAGCCATTTTTCATTAGTAGCATTTTTTTGCCTGCTCAAAAACCTGTCAGTTGCTTGCAAGGAAAAGTTGCAAGATTGGCTAGAATTGATTATGTTCCTCGTGTGCACAAACTGATGTCGCGAGCATGTTTATGCTAGGTATGGCCCTGTCATGCATCCCGAAGCACCAGAACATCGAGAGTCACACCCTACCGATGCAATGTAGAAGTTGCTTGACAACTTTTTTGACAACAATGACAATTTTTCCTCAAATTGTATCTAGTCTCAATCTATGACCCCTATGACCTGATAATGACTCAAATAATTATCCATGATTATAAAAGAATCAAGAATTCTTATGATTGACTAGGGACACATCAGATATACTCAAAACATAGTCACAAAACATTGACACACAAAATAGTCACAAAATAGTGATAATACATGGATTGCACTTCATTTTGAGTTTGTAGTGTATAATTTTTAGTGAAATAAATGATAGAGACAATGGTGCCAAGAGGAAATCTGTCCTTACACAACTTGAATTGCTCATCTAACCATCGAGCTCTATGTGTATGCATTATGTACTCATAAACTAGTTTCTCTTGAAACATTTTCATAAATTGAGCTACACATATATCATTTTTCACTAGCTCACATCTCTTCAAATCTTTTCCATCTTTACCTCCATATGTGATTGTCTTGTATTTTCTGAAAGAAACTAGTTTCGTACCAATTTCATGTGTGCTCTCCAAATGTATGCATCTTGGTAAATGTTGCAAACCACCACATATAACACAAGAACCTTTCAAACAAAACATATTATAATAAATGCAACCATCATGTCTATTACATAACACACTTGAAATAAATTCTCTTTCTGACTTAGGAGGTGCTTGTATATTACATTCCTACAAAACATCGTTAGTGTGCAAAGTAGAACAAATATGACGAAAAATATCATAATGCATGGAAAATTCAATATGCATCCTACAACAACACATGGTGCATACATGATTAATCTTAACATAAAAAGGTTTTGCCATTTCAAAAAATCTTTGAGAAATTTTTATTTGAGGAAACTTTTGAAGGAATCTTTCATAAAATTTATTTTGAGTCATATCCAAATAGTTTTTTGCATGTGGCTCATGATTTTTAGACCAAATTCGCCTTCTAACAACATCTCTTTGGCTGGGCGATACTCTTGTGTTGTCATGCCAAAAATTTTCAATTAATGTTTTTAGTGCATCTACAACAACCTTGTCTTTGCATGGTAGTCTACCCGAGAATGCCCAAAGAGAATTATTGTTAGGTTCCTCTATTTGTTCTCGCATCTTTAATGTTTTACTTAATGTTGTTCTACTAACATTTAATGACTTACTTGTTCTGCTTATCAAATGATCTTTTTTATTTTCTTTCTCATTATGGTTGATGTAATGACATGTCGAGTAGCATTAAAATCTTTACTATGTGATTTTGAACCAATAGATTGATATGCATCAAATATATTTCTGACAATAGTTCTTTCACTGTTACTTTCAAATGATCTTAGGCCTAGAATTTTCATTGTCTCTCTAAAATTCAAATTTTTAATCATTTGAACAATTAATTGACATCTTGTGGTTTGATTTAAGTTTTTTAAATAGTTTTGCCATATTCTTTTAACCATTCTCCTACAAGTTCGTTCATTCATTTTATTGGGCAATGACTTCAATATATTCTCATCAGTGTCAATTAGATACTTTAGTTTCCTACGAATGATTCTAGGAGGTGTAAACATCGGTGCATTATGAAGGTGTAATATGTTCATCATTTAATTGATTATTCAATGTGGTATTTTCTTCAATTGCATTGGGTTCAAATGTTAAATTATAAAATGTTTCTTCTTCAATTGCATTAGGTTCAAATGGTAAATTATCAAATCTTTCTTCTTCAATTGCATTAGGTTCAAATGGTAAATTATCAAATATTTCTTCTTCAATTGCATTAGGTTCAAATGGTAAATTATCAAATGTTTCTTCTTCAATTGCATTAGGTGCATTATATTCATTTGGTAAATCGAATTGAGATGTTGAGGTTGACATACCTTCTTCTCTCATTGTTCTTATGTCACACAATTTCTTCATATGCTACCTTTGTCTTTCCTTTTGAGCCTCTCATTGTTCCATTGTTCCTCGCTTGTTCTTTCCCATGGTTGAGATCGGTTGACCTAAATAGAATCATATTACATATATATGTAAAGAAAAGTTCAAAAATAAATAAATAACCATAAATATGCATCTTATCACTATTTTTTGGAATCAAACTACTAAACAATCACAATTCAATCATTTGAAACCATGCAAAAACAAAAAACTAATAAAATACAACAATTCAATCATTTGAAATCATGCAAAAACAAAAAATTCACTTACTTTTTTGTATACAATAGTGATAGAAGTGCAGACACAGTTCTAGTGGGGCCTTCAATGACCTCAAAAACTTCTTTTGAGGCTCTTGGGAAACTAAAACTATGTCTATAAACCGCGTACACACTACATTGATAACCGCATACGCACTGTTAGACCATAAAATGTTGACAAGCTCAACGGTATTTTTTTTCCCAGGGTAACGAATAATGGGAATAGTACCCCGTATGCACTTGTGAGTAATAAGTACCATGTACGCACTACTAAGCCTTAAAAAAGTTATGACAAGGAAGGGAACTAATAGTTTTAGTACCTCGTATGCACTCTTGAGAGAGGTAGAGGGAGGGAGAGAGACAAAGAGAGAGAGAAGAGGGGGTTTGGGAGAGAAGAAGGGGTATGGAGGAAGGGAGAGGGAGAGAGGGAGAGAAGAGGGGGAAGGGAGAG